>NW_021318507.1:392554-445543 GCF_001605985.2 Dendrobium catenatum | reverse complement strand
TTGAATTTAAAAAAATTTTAATATTGATTTTTTATTTTTTTATCATTTTAACTAAATATTAATTTAAAAAAATTAAATATTTAATATTTAAAAGAATTTACAATATATGTATATTTTTAATTAAGTTAAATTTTAAACTAAAGATCTTAGTTTTCAAAAAAAATATGATATTATATTAACATTTTAAATTAATATTTGATTTTATAAACTTTTTCAAAGAAAATCGGATTAAAAAATGATTTAAAATCAAATTATAAATCATTTTAACGCTCTACCGGCGCCACCGACAGCGGATGACACATGGCAACGCGTTATTGGCCAGTCTGAAAGATCACGATGGCGAACAATCATTTACAATGATTGCGTGGCTGTGTAATTATTGCAAATGATTGTAATGGCGACGTGGATCGAATCCATGTCAGCACACATGATAGCCGTTAGATCGCCCGCAATTTCAAATGAACGGCTCGGATCAAGCCAAATGATGGAATGTCAATACACTGGTGGACTGAAAAGCGGAAAAATGAGATCAGAATCATTGATCTGAGAAATCAATGGTCCAGATTCTGTCCCAGCGAGAAAGTTACCGTTAATGCCCTAAAATGACTAAATGTCTCATTCTCTCAAAATATTTGATGAAAATCAAAAAAATTTTAAACACAGATTTTATAGTTGAACTGAAATCATGTGGGCTGTTTGATACGTCTTAAAACAAGCTTACTGAGAAGCTAATTAGACTAGTGTGATATAAACTAGGGTTTTGTTTTATACCTTATCAAACCGTCGGATTTGAATGGACTTGGTTCTCTGAAACTGTAGTTTATCCATGTATAATATTATAGAAGACTGCTTGATCTTCCAACATCTGGATTGAGAGTAATGCGCCTTGGAAGGATTTAGAAGAAAATTGAATTTAAAAAAAATTAAATAATGATTTTTTATTTTTTTATCATTTTAGTTAAATAGTAATTAAAAAATATTAAATATTTAATATTTAAAAGAATTTACAGTATATGTAATATTTTTAATTAAGTTAAATTTTAAAATAAAGATCTTAGTTTTCTAAAAAATATGATATTATATTAACATTTTAAATTAATATTTGATTTTATAAATTTTTTCAAAGAAAATCGAATTAAAAATTGATTTAAAATCAAATTATAAATCATTTTAACGCTCTAGCGGTGCCACCGACGGCAGATGACACATGGCAACGCATTATTAGCCAGTCTGAAAGATCACGACAGTGAACAATCATTTACAATGATTGTGCCGCCGTGTAATTATTGCATATGATTTTAATGGCGGCGCGGATCGAATCCATGTCAGCACACATGACAGCCATTTGATCGCCCGCTATTTCAAATGAACGGCTCGAATTTAGCCAAATGATGGAATGCGAATACACTGGTGGAATGAAAAGCAGAAAAATGAGATTAGAACTGTTGATCAGAGAAATCAACGGTCCAGATTCTGTCCTAGTGAGAAAGTTACCATTAATGCCCTAAGAATGACTAAATGTCTCATTCTCTCAAAATATTTGATGAAAATCAACAAAATTTTAAACACAGATTTTATAGTTAAACTGAAATCATGTGGGGTGTTTGATACGGCTTAAAACAAGCTTAATGAGAAGCTAATTAGACTAGTGTGATATAAACTCGGGTTTTGATTTATACCTTATCAAACTGTCGGATTTGAATGGACTTGGTTCTCTGAAACCGTAGTTTATCCACGTATAATATTATGGAAGACCGCTTGATCTTCCAACATCTGGATTGAGAGTAATGCGCCTTGGAAGGATTTGAGCTTCCCTTCCTCAAAAACTGATCATCGGCGTCATTTTACTGTAAGTTTCGGTGGGGAGTTGAAGGAGGAAATGTCTGATGCTCAAAGGGACTAGTGGCTAGGTTTGAGGAGCTTAAATGGAGAGAGAGAGAGAGAGAGAGAGAGAGAGAGAGAGAGAGCTAAGGTCATGAATCAATCCTCTTTTGGAGGTTTTTACACTATTCAAATGTCTCCAGGTGATATGGATGGCTGGGATCGACTTAGACGTTCTCTAGGATCAGGCCACCTGTCCAGGGAGTTATTATGAGCATAGGGTACAAACAAAAAAAGGCCTAATGATGTGTAAAAGCCATTTTGTCCCTTTGTGAGCACATGGGAGTGATCTAAGCTATTTAATCTTAAATCAAAGACTAGGATAGGCCTTAAGAATATTCTATAATGAGTTTAAGCTGCTGGAATGGGTTAGAGAGGAGTACATTAAGTTTAAGATGGGTTTTGACCATCTTTGACCACTATAAAACCATGGTTTGACAAGTTGACTGGTCCTCATGCCACATGGAAGCTGAGGTGGCATGGGAGGGATCTCTAAGTGCTGGAATGATAAGTTAGAGGGGGGCTAGGGATAAGGCTTGAAGGCAAGGAAGGGAGTTTAAGCTAGTTTAACCAAGTCCAAAGAAGCTGACTTAGTCAAAATGACCATGGATTGATTCATAACATATTCAAATGTATTTAGGACATACATTGAAATGATATTGAAGGCATGAAAATATTAGTTTGATGATATAGCTTGATTTGACCCAAGTAGGTCAAATTAGGCAAGATTTGAGTCATAGTTGATCAAGTCAATTGATGATTGGATCAAAGACCCAATCAAGTCTAAATCACTAGGGAAAGTGATCAGAGAAGTTTAAATGAGTTTTAAATGAATTTGAGGTTTGATTCAAAATGAGAAAGCTTAAGGGTTTAAACTGGTCAACCTAGATTGACTTGGTCAACCAGGTTGACCCAAGGTAAAGATTTGGGCTGGACAAATTTAAAGTGACATTCTGAGACTGTTCGAGTTTATCCTAGCGTCTTTGGAAATTAATTGGGTCAGAATACTTGTTTGGGCCTCTTAATGGGCCTTTAGGTCAACTCGGGTTAGCTTGGTTAACCAGGTTGACCCAGGCCCTGGGTTTGGGTCCAGCTGGTTTGATTTGACATTGGAAACTTGCTGGAAGTCATTGCATTTGATTTGGAGCTCATTTGATCCAAGGTGATTGTTCACACCCCTAAGGTGTATTTTGGTCATTTTGATCCCTAAATAACTGGGGATCAAGGTGAGTTCAACAAAATGCAGTTTAATGTTCAATGAGTCATAATAAAGGATCTAGAAGTGATTTGAGCCTTTGGAGAATGTTCCAATGTCAAAATCCACTGGATGGTAGGTCAAGTTGCATATACCATAAATATTTGAATGTTTTATAGCCTTTGGTTTTTAATTAAAATTTTGGGGTTAGAGACCTTAGATTGAGCTCAATTTTGGCAGGTTGCCCCTAGAGACATGTCCCATTAGTATGCAACTAACAGACTCTGAATCAGAGGTCTTTTGACTGGGGTTTGAGGTGTTTGAAATTATATTGGAAAAGGCTCTTAGGAGTTAGACCTTTGGCCTTGGGTTTCAGCCTGGATTTTTGGATTTGAGCTGGATTTTGAACTTGATTTCTTGGATTTGAATCATCCAGATCATTTACAACCAATGGGATGATTGTAAATGAATTGATGAGATTGAAGCTTGATATGATGCTGGTATGATTAATTCTAGGTTGATCTAGAGATTGAATAGATCTGGGGTTAGGATTGATTTAGGATCCATATAGTTCTGGGGTTAGGATTGATTTAGGATCTAGAAAGATCTAAGGTCTAGGCAGATCCTAAGGTCTGAATTGATCTAGAGTCTGGGTAGATCATAGGGTTTAAAATCTAGGGGAATCCTATAGTCTAGAAGTCCTAGGGTCTGAGGTTTAGAATGATCATAGGAGTTAGATAGATCCTAAGGTCTGGATTAATCAAAAAGCTGGATTGGGTCCTAATGACCTCATACAAAAATGAGGTCAATAGATACTTTGCGTCCATAATTCATAGACTGGTTTTGGAATGGAGGGTGTTGGAGCGGGAGGCTCCCAAGATGTGATTGCTATGCTTATTAGCCATTGAAGAAATACTTAAAATTATGGGATTGCTTCCCATAGACAGCGCCAAACTGTTGCAGGCTAGAATATATGTGGCGATAGGTTAGAAAATTTTATCTCAGCATTGTACGGATATCCAACACACAAATAGAAGAAAAATACAACACCATAATTTTTACGTAGAAACCCTGGAAAATGAAAAAACCACGAGGCCATGCCCAACTGAAGGATTCCACTAGTGTTTGCTTTGGTTATAAGTGGTTGACTCATCCTTAAAATTGTTGATGATTAGATTACAATAATCAACTCTCAGATTGAAATTCAGTTACAAATAGAGAGAAGAAATCCAGCGACGTTGAGTGGTCAGGCGGAACTCTAGCGTCACGTGGTGGTCCGGCGGAATTTCGGCGTTAGGTGGTGGTCTGGTGGAACTCCAGCATCGGGTGGTGGTTATGCGGAACTCCGATGTCAGATGGTGGTCTGGCAGAACTCCGGCGTCAAGTGGTGATCTGGAAAAACTCTGGTGTCAGGTGGTGGTTCGGAGGAACTCTAGCGTCAGGTGGTGATATGGTGGAACTCCTATATCAAGTGGTGATTCGATAGAGCTCCGACGTCAAGTGGTGATCTTGTAGAACACTAGATTCAAGTGGTGATCCGACGGAACACCTGTGCCGATTGGCTGCCGAGTGGAAGTCTGAAGGTGGTCGAGGATGAGTCTAGGGGCAAGAGAGCTCTCTTCCTTGGCTCCTTCTCTTCTCTTCTTGCTTGGGTCCCCTCTCAAGAGAAATGATGGGTCTATTTATAATTGTATGATAGTGTCATGGTTAGTAAATAACGAGAAGATCATGAGCATATTGGGAGTGGTTTGAATGGATGGCAAATATCGATTCCTTTAATCATATATCATTTATCAAGTATTTGATTGCCTTAGTGATATTAGAATTTGACAATCTTGGGCTTGTTGGATTCATCTCATCGAGCCACTCGATTCGACTATAAGCATGTCACATTTGGAAGTAGTTTGGTAATCCAAATTATGGTTTGAACCTTTCAAATATGCTTCGAGTCTTTGCTTTGGTATCATTTGGGCTCAAATTGAGTTGAATTTGGTGTCGTTTGGTGTCGTTGGGTTTGTATTTCCAAGATGTTCAGTTTGACTATAAGTTTGTTGAAATTAGAGTTCAAATGGTCTGGGATTTAAATTTTGAAGCTTCTAACTTTATTTTTGGCTTGAGATTCGTGCCTGATCAACATAATTTTTTGATGATATATCAAGAACATTTTCTTTCATCTAGCATACTCCAATAGATATCATTATAAAATAATATTTTTTTAAAAAAAAAATTAAAATAATAAAATTGTATAGCAAAAAAGAACTATGACAATCTTCTAAATAGGAAAATTGTAAAAAGGTTGCTCGAAATATTGGATGCATAGGAAGATACATATCAAGTTGCTAGGATTAGCTATTTATTACATCATAATTCATCATAAGTTGTCCCAAAACTCAAAATTGAACTTTTGAACTCTTTGTAGTTCGAAAGTAATTGATCAAATGGATATAGTAAATCCAATATATATGTTGAGTCTAGTAATTAGGTTGTTAAGAACAAATCTTCTAAAAAGTGTTAGGAGATAACTACACATAAAACAATAATATTTGGAATCATCAAAATAATACAAATTGCAAGAATGTAAAACATGCAAATAGCAACTTTCCTAACAGTATACAAATGAAAAAAATAAACATATTATAATAAATGAGTCTAATAAGCATAAAACTAAAAGTAAAAAAAAAGTATGCATGTCAATGATAATTGTTGTGTGCCGAAACAATCACGACGGTAGAGAGATATTTTGAATTTAATGTCCTAGCTTTATATGAAGATCTAACACACACACAAATACGATAGAGGGGTGTAGCAATCATAAGAGACCCCCATATTTTTCACATGGAAACCCCAAGAAAGGGAAAAATCAAAGGGCCTGGCCCAATTAAAATGACTCAACTAATGTTTGTCTTTGATTTAAAAGTGATGCCCTTCATTAGGGAAAGGCGTTGCACAATGTGTAAATCTAATTTTTTGTAGATAGCATATTAAATGATTTAAGTTGGAAGGGTCCAATGTCTGGAGAGGTATTCTTAAGAGAATGTTGGCCTTTTCATTTGGTCGGTAGGATCCTAGTCATGCGACGGTGGTTGGAGGGTCCATGGTCTGTGGGCAACTACGACCAGAGCGACCATAATCAAGTGAAGGAGGTCGGAGGGACCATATTCAAATGATGTTTGGAGGGACTGTAGTCAAGCGATGACAGTCGAAAGGATTGTTGTCAGGCGATGGTCGAAGGAACCATAATCGACTAATGGAGGTCAGAGGATTGTAGATGGGTGACGGAGGTTAAAGGACTTTAGTAGGTTGGGAACAGAGGTTGGAAGGACTATAGTCGGGCAATTAAAAGTAAAATTTATGGTTATTAGATCACTTCTACAACGGCACACCAAGAGAGGGGTGAATTAGTGTTTTAAAATTTTCTTTTTCAAAAATCTCTTCTTTGAAAATCTTAACCAAAATTCATAACTTAACTTTTTCAGGTTTTTATTTCTTTTGTTTGCTAATAAAACTTATATCCAAAAATAATCATAAAGTTTTTTACTCATATTTACAAGAAGGTAAATGTGTGGGAAAATAAAAATACAGAAAATAAAGTACTGAAAAATAAGAATAAACACATCTAATTTTTAGTTGTTTGGTCAAACTTGACATACGTCCACTCCCCAGAGTCATCATCTTCGAGTATTTCATAAAACCTTCTATTCTCTCTCTTTTTGCCTCCATAGCAAGGCGAAGAAGCCACTACAAGAATCTCTTCCATCAACCCGATGCAGTGGAGTAGCTTAATCCCTTTCACCAATGATCTTAGTAGGGGTGGAACCAGCTAAAATTTTTAGGGGGGCAAACTTATAAGTAACTATTGGCAGATATATCGGGGGTCCAAGGGGGCAATGCCCCTAGCGGGGTTCGACCTGACCGGTCAGGTCGTGGGGTCAATGGGCAGCATCCTTAAGAGGGTTTTCAAGGGCAACGCCTCCGGAACAAATTTTTATTTACCATTTCTCTTTATATTTGATTCATTATTCCCTAACGTACAATAATACCTCTACACAATATGTTTAATTATACTAGGGGCAATTGCCTAAAGACCATAGAATTTTAAAACTTATGGGGGGCAATTCCCTAAAAGTTCTTGTAATAAAGACTAAAAAATAAATTAAGGAGGCAAATTACTTAAAGAATCATATAATAAAAAGAAAATTTTATTTTTTGAGAGGGGAATAATTGCCCCCTAGGCATAAGAGGGTTTCACCATTGGATCTTAGGGTCATATCGTACAATTAGTTTAATTAAATTGTAATTTATCCAGGATAAACTTTTGGATGACCAAACATCATCTCTATCGATCATCCAGTATGATATAAATCTTATCGTACGATCATAATGGTTAATTAAGCTTAATTCAATTGAATATTTTTTGGGATTAATTTGGGCAAGATTTTCAAGTATCGTATTGTATGAACATGTTCACATAGTATGAATAGGATAATTTGGAAATTTGAAAATATTATCTAAATTTAATTGGTGGTAGGGTTTCCTAATTACAACAGATCATCCTATATAATTCAATTTATATAACACTATTAGTTCAAAACTTAATTCATTAAATTTAAAAATTTTAATTAATTTTTGATCACTCATATCATGTAGTATGATCTAGATCATACAGTACGATATTCAAACAAATTAAAATATTTAATTTTCATTTCCCCTATGTGTGTGTGCATGGTTGCTATGCTAATATACATCTTTTACAATACATTACTCAAGAAAGATAAAAAAATAGACTCTTGCAGAAATCAATCCTATACTCTCCAATATTAAGCCCTAATCCTTTAATGGTGCTTAGTGTATGTCATACAAGAAATATTAGTACAAAAAAATATATATGTAATAATAATAAATAGGAGAAACTAGATAAGGTCCAATAATGTTTGTTATCATTAAAACATAAGCTCGGGCTACTAAATTATAATAATCTCCCCCTTTTTTTATGATGATAAATATTATTGGTGAATTTTAATTTAATTTTATTTTTCTCCTAAGTTCTCCTCCTACTAAGTGATATCCTGAAAAACTTAGGGAGATTTTTTTAATTAAAATAATTAATTTTTTTTTTTGTAAAACAATAAAAAAACATAATCATGAAATCAAACATAAACTACACTAACGTTGAAAATAGCTAGTACAAACCAACTTTAACCTACTCCTCCTTTTGACATCACAAAAAAGAAGATCTACAGACTAGACACTAATACATATCAACATGATAGAGCATAATGCAAAAAAGAAAAAAATAAAGTACAACAAACACTACTCACATGAAGGCCCATGATCAGGTGGTGGTGACGGTGGCTAAAAGTATCGATAAAGGGAAGAAAACGGCTTTCCAAACCATGGCATGTTGGTCTCGTGCTGCTAGTACTGATAAATGTGAGTCTCAAGGCATATCTTCAACTAGTCAAAGCGCTCTACAAGGGCATCATAAAATTGTGTTTGGTAAGCTAGTGCGGTGCTGGTGCTAGTGGTGGTGCCAATGCTAAAGCTGGAAGGTCTCCCCCTTTCCCATCAAACTCTTACTCCTCTACGGGCTATGCCCCGTGACATTTATCATTAAAAAGGAGGTGGAAGGAACTATCGGTGTAGTACGTAAGGAAACTATTTATTGGTATAAGATATATGAGCTGATATTTGACTTCTATCATATATACAATGATATGTCCTTGAGTTATATTCTGCCTACGTCGGACCACTGGATTTCTAATGAATGTCAGGTTATCAATGTATCTAATAATCATGCTAACATCATCAAATTCTATCCCATACAAAATAAAATAGGTGACAATAAATAATAAAGGGGCAATGTTTACTCCATCTCTAGCTTTGGGTAATGTTGAGGTTCTAAGAACACGCTAGATGATGCGAGAATTTTGAGTCAAAGTGCTTACATGGGGCTGGTGTTGATTAAGCAATGCATTCATAATAGTTAGGGCTGCAAGCAAACCAAATGTTCAATGAGCTACTCGTTGTTCGGTTCGATTAAAGCTCATTTGTGATCGTTTAATTAACTAAACAAACAAACATGAACAATATTTTAAATACTCGATTCTTAAATAAACAAACTTGAACACTATTGTGTTCGGCTCATTTATGTTCGTGAACAACATTATTTGAATTTCACAAACAAGCTCGACATTAAGCTCGATAAGAAGCTCAATTCGTGTTTGATTTTGAACTCAAGAATAAGCTCGATACAAAAAATTAATATTTGACTATATAATTAATAAATATAAATAATCATTGCATTTGTTACATAGATAATTGCTTTTATTATAAATATGTTTGTTCATAGATATGTTCATTAACGTGTTTGTTTGATAGTTAGAAAAAATTTGTTAAATATGTTCACGAACAAGCTCGATAAACATTAAACAAACGAACATGAATTGAACATGAACCAAACATGAACACTCGTTAATTTAAATGAACCAAACATGAACACAAGCAATAAAGCTCGAACAAACATGAACCAAACTTGAACAAGCTGATATTAAATGAACACAAACATGAACACTCACATACTCAGCTCGGCTAGATTCTTTTGCAGCCCTAATAATAGTCAGATTAACTTATGTCCAA
Organism: Dendrobium catenatum; assembly: GCF_001605985.2. Taxonomy (NCBI): domain Eukaryota; kingdom Viridiplantae; phylum Streptophyta; class Magnoliopsida; order Asparagales; family Orchidaceae; genus Dendrobium; species Dendrobium catenatum. Next base: position 435,831 of record NW_021318507.1, on the reverse strand, counting down.
TCATAATCCCCCTAAAGCTAACACTGTGAGTTTGTATTCATGTAGTAGAGAGGTGCATGATCTGATCAAAGTCCTGATAGTTAATTTCTACAGGATGCCTACAAACATAAGATTGCATGGAGGTTATATTGGCATTGCGTCTTAGGTTTGCAAAAGTTCATATAAGAGTTTGGAGTTAAAGGGAAATGATAACGTAAGGATAAATTAGAGAGTGCTGCCAACAAAGAGGTCTAATACCAAATAAATTAGAATTTTTTGGTTAGGGATCCAAGAAGGATTAATGTGGGCAACTCAATATCGATGATATGTGGACTTATCTTCTAATATTATAACTGGTCATCCACATGATGATGGGAGGAAGTTCCTACTAATGCTCGGGATTGCTTGCCACCGACAATGGGATGCTAAGGAAGGATTGCAAAGTACATAAAATTAAGGAGAAGAAGAAGGATTGGAAGTTTGTGTGCTTAGAACCTTAGGATAGCCTCTCTTTATACAAGCCTCAGTCTATCATATAGTATTATGCAAACCATACAGTACAATTAGGATCATACTAGATGATCTTGGTTAAATTGTTCATCTCGAAGCGTCAGCCTGTACGATCTTTGAACAAATATATCATATAGTCCGAATGGGTGTTTGTACAGTATAATGGCTAATTAAATATCATACTGGCTAAATTGAAATGCCAACGGTCACTGCCACATGTATCATACAGTATGAAGAAGAAGTTTGTATAGTACGATGGTCAATAATTGAGTTAATATGAATCGTTAGATTGACTAAACAGTGCTGATGTGATGTTCTGTGTAGATAATATAATACAAAGTGGATCGTACATTATGATGTGAACAAAAATAGAATTTTTTAGTGATGATCAGGGAAATCTTCACAAGAGACAACATATACATAATAATCACCATTCATAATAGATATAAACAAATTTGATAAAAATAAAAAACATAACATAAACTTACACCAAATAAATACACAAACATGTAATAAAAATAAAAACAAACTCACGTCAACTTGCCTCAATCTCAATTTCTATCCATGAATATCTATGATACCTAGTCTAGTTCAAAATGAATAAAAAGTATCATAATTTAGAGGTTTTATAAAGATATCAACTAATTAATTCTTCGAAGCCACATGATGCAATTTTATGTCTCTCTTTGTTATATGATCTCTAATAAAATGATATCTAATGCCAATGTGCTTAATGCGAGAATGTTGGATTGGATTCCTTGAGACACATATTGTACTAGTGTTATCACATATAATATGGATAGTGCCTACAAAAATTTTAAGGTCAAAATTTTATTGTTCCAGCCATAATATCTGAGCAACACAGCTTCCTCCAGCTATGTCTTTCGTCATAGCGATGGAAAGGGCTACAAATTCTATTTTTTACTAGACCAAAAAACTAAGTAGTATCCTATAAATTGATAAGTGCCAGAAGTACTTTTTATATTTACTCTATACCCTCTAAAGTTTGAATCTGAATATCCTATAATTTTAAAGGTGGATCTACATCTAGGACACAAGATGCCTAAGTTTGCATGTCTATAAGATATCTAAGAATTCTTTTCACAATGATTATATGGGATTCTTTTGGATCAGCTTGAAATCTAGTATATAAACATATATTAAATACAATATTAAGTCTACTAGTAGTCAAATAAAGTAGTGAACCTATGATTCCTCTATATTTCTTCTGATCTTCTAACTTTATATCTATATCTCTATCAAGCTGGATAGTTGAGCTCATTGGTTTATTTATACTTTTAGAATCTTGCATATAAACTTTTTTCAAGATCTTATTAATATATTTAGTCTGACTAAGGAAGGTACCATCCTATCTCTGCTTTATACTAAATCCTAAAAAATAGATCATCTCTCATATCATACTCATTTCAAACTCTATACTCATAGTATCTGAAAATTCATTATAAAATTTTTCATTAGTAAATCCAAAAAGTATGTCATCAAAATAGATTTGAACTCTGGGTATATCATCTCTTATTTTCTTAAGGAATAAGGTGGTGTCTAGACTATACTTAACAAATAATTTATCTAGGAGAAAGGTGCTAAGTCTCTCATAGCATATCCTAGGTGTCTGTTTTAATCCATATAAAGTTTTATGTAATTTATAGACATGATTGGAAAAAAAGGAATTTTTAAAACTTGTGAGTTGTTGTACATAAACACCTTTCTTAGTAACCCCATTAAGAAATGCACTCTTAATATCCATTTGATATAATTTGAAGCCTCTAAACATACAAATGCTAAAAACTCTAATGACTTATAATCAAGCTATATGGTCAAATATCTCTTCAAAATCAATCACTTCTCTCTTATTGTACTCCTTATATACTAATCCAGCTTTATTTCTAATCATTGATCTAGAGACATTCAACTTATTTTTAAATACCCTTTTAGTGCCAACACTACTTTGATCAGTGGGTCTACTAACTAACTCCCATACATCATTTCTAACAAATTGAATTAACTTCTCATGCATGGCTAAGATCCAAAATTCATCATTGAGAGGCTGATCTACACTAGTTAGTTTTATAATGGAAATGAATGCAGTATAGCTAACCTCTTTTCTAAGGCATTTTCTAGTCCTAACCTTACTTATGGATCTCCTAGGATAAGCTCTCTAGGGTGACTAGAGGAATATCTTCACTCTCTAGGCAAAGGGTCACGAGGTTCTTCTCTATCTCTTAAGTCAATAGCCTCTACTTCATGAGGTTCTAGGAATATCCTATACAACTAAGGTTCTTTTGTTGAAGAACCTATAAGCTTTACCTACCAAGGAAAATAACCTAAGAAAACTCCTTCATCTACCTTAGAATCAAACCTAATTTATCATTTATAAGCACAAAATACTTACACCCAAAGACATGTAAATATGAAAGGTTAGGTACCCTACCCTAAACACTAAGCTCATAAGATATCTTATTCAGCTTGGATCAAATATTCACCATATTTAGCACATAATAGGTAGTATTTCACTGCTTATGCCAAAAAATATTTATGTAGGGTATACTCAACTAACATAGACATAATAGCCTCCACTAGTGTCTTATTCTTCCTTTCAGCTATACCATTTTATTGCGGGGTCCGAGAAGTAGAGAAGTCATGATTAAATACCAGATTCTGGGCAAAATAATTTAAACCTTTCATTATAAAACTCTCAATCATGATCACTATGAATTATAGATATCAAGCAACCTAACTTCCCTTGAATTCAATTAGTAAAAATCTTAAACTCATGAAAAGACTCACTCTTATGTACTAAGAATCTAACCCAAGTGAATCTAGAGAAAAAATCATCTACAATCACAAAACCAAAACTTTTACCACCTAGACTAACTATATTAATGGGTCCAAATAAGTCCATATATAGGATCTCTAGTGGTCTAGTGATAGTGGTATCCTTAACAAAATGAAAGGATGACCTAGTTTGCTTTCCTAATTAACAAGCATCACTGAGATGATCCTTAGAGAAATCTAGCATGGGAATACCTCTAACTAGGTCCAGCTAGGTAATCTTCCTAAATATTTTCATACTAGCATAGTATAGTCGTTTATTCCATTAGCCATGAATCATCCATAATAGTTTTTCAAGCAACAAAAATTATCAGAAATATTAATGCAAGTAAGATCAAACATATAAACATTGTTAATTCTCTTTCCTTTTAGTATAATCTTTCATTTTAGAATGATTAAACATTATTTGAAAGAAATTTTATATCAAATTCCCTATCATATAATTAATTAATGCTAAGTAGATTATGCTTTAAACCTTTAACTAAAAGTATACTTTCAATAATAAAATTATTGGTCTTACCAATTATATATGAACCAACCACTTATCTAGTGGTGTAATCTCCTAAAGTTACCTTGCCTCCACTCTTAGCCTCTAGCGTGATAATTACTCTATATCTCTAGTCATGTGTTTTGAACAGTCGTTTTCCAGGTACCACATGCTCTCACTTAACGTCTTTTGAGAGCATCCATACAAAGTCAATCAAAGGTTAGATTTAGGAACCCAAGTGAGTTTGGGTCCCACCTTATGCTTTAATGAATAAATGTTATACATTATATGCAATGATGAACCTATGGGCCTCCAAACTAGATGTGTTCTATGGTGTATAGTGCAAGTGCATGCTGTGTGTCCTAGTAAGCCACAAGAATAGCACCAAACCCCTGGAAATGGGTTCACTAACTTATGTGGGGGATAGTGCCTCTTCCTTAGGATATAAGATGCATGTTGTGTCTTGGGTTATGGCTTTAGGAAAAGTGTAGACCCTCGAGTATTATTTTGTAGCGCTTTTATTTTTTCTTGTAAATGATCATTAGCATTTTTATAATTAGCCACTTCAAATTTTAATGCATGCTCACTATTGTCTAGTTCTATTACAAGTCTCTAATTCCTTGAATGCTTTAACTCAATATGCTCACTTTTTAAAGAATCGTGAAACTTGGTTATCTCAATATGCTTCTTATTTAACTCATCAAATTTATCTAATAATGAAGCATGCTCCTATTCTAATGTGATATATTCATATTTAAGATTAGCATGCTCTCTAACTAACATGTCATGATCACATTTCAAATCAGAAAGTTCTTTCTTTAAATATGCATGTTGCTTTTTGAGTTTCCTATATGAATCATGCATTTGCTCAAAAATTAAAATAAATCATTATAAGATAACTCACATACCTCTTCCTAATTGGAGTTAATAATTGCATCATTATCCATTAAACATAGATTTGTTACCTCCAATTCTAGTTCTTGCTCAAATGAGTCCGAGGTTGAGTTTGCCTATAAGGCTTTTTGTGGCCTTTGTTTTCTTCTTTTTATATTTGACTTATCCTTACCCTTCTCCTTTATAGGGTGGTTCTTAAGATTGGAGCAATCAAACCTCAAATGTCCAGTCTTCCTATATTCAAAGCTCACAACATCAAAAGAAACTTTATTAAATTTATTTTCTTTTTAATTTTTACTTTTGTCGTGATAGCACTTTAGCTTTTACTTCAGGAAGCTTTTACATTATCAGGTCATCAAGGATGTCATTGTTCTTATCAGATCCAGTGCTATTGCTATCCATGTCATTGTCCTTCAGTGCCATAATTTTCTCCTTTCTTTTGTCACCTGCATCAAGTAGTCTTTATCTTACATTTTGCTCATAAGCAATAAGAGAGCTCAACAAATTATCAATAAATTATAAATTTAAATATTTAGATTAAAAAATTATAGTGACTTTATGTAACACCCTAGAATAAAATTTAAAAGAATTAACTATTTTTTAATTAATCAGTCAAAGCTTTTATATCGTTTTTTGTATAATATAAGTCAATTTCATGTATGAAATATACAAATTTATAAATATAGGGAAATCTATCAAATTTAGATGCTATAAATTTACTTAAAAAAATCGTAGCTTCTAATTTACCTAGTGAAAATTTAATATATTTGAGTCAACATGCTTATATTGATGACATTTATCACATACCAAAAGTTATGTAGTGAAAGTTTGCTAAAAATTAAGATATCACAACTTTTGATCAAATAAAAAATATATAAACTATAAATTACACAAATCATTAAAATCAGAGATTGTGTAATTATTCCTTATCATGAGACAAGTAAATCTCCCAACAGGGTCGACTGATGAAAATAACTTTATGTCCTCCAAATCCTAAATTCTTTTTTCTCTCTCCTCACTTATAATGATAAGTATCGATTTATTAAAAAATTGCACTAATATTCAATAATTATAAAAAATTATAATATTAAAATATAATAATATCCATTTATGTCAAGAATAGTTTGTGATTTGGACTATAATAACTCTTAAAAAAATGTGTTTGATTGGGTTAAAATACGGGCTATTTCACTTTAGCATCAAAATTATCAGACAAATAATGAAAAATCTTATTGTCTTTCTTAAAATTAAATAGTTCCCTTCTTAAAGCATACAAATTTGTCACTATTTTCATAAACATAGTGTATATTTTAGATACAATTTTGTTAGGTTTCATGTGAAAGAGTTTATATTCATGCAATAAATTTAGATGGGTTTACTTCACTACATTTGTACCTTCATAAGTAATACAAAGTCATATCTCCTTACCAGTAGTACATGTAGAAACATGCACATGATCCTCAAATTTTAAAGCACAGAAAAAATAATTCAAACATTTCACATTTAATTGTATAAGATCCCTATCTTTTATACTCCATCAAGTAAGTAGGATTTCAGTATTAACACCATTAACAATGCAAAAGGAGAAGAATATTTAATTTGAATCATATGTCACATTTTATAGTCAATCAATTATGAAAATGGAGACATACAAAATTTCCAAAAATCAAACAAGATATTATCAAAAATGATGGATGGGCTATTGAATACTACTCCGCAATATTTTTATTCTCAAATTGTGCCATAGATCTTTTCTAAAGGTTTTTAAACCATTAATTTGGAGAACCCAATTTGATACCAATTACAAATTCAATTATGGTTGTTAGACTACTTGAACTATAATGACACACCAAGAGGGGGGCAAATTGGTGTTTTAAGATTTTCTTTTTAAAAAATCTCTTCTTTGAAAATCTTAAACCAAATTCATGGCTATAACATTTTAAAATAGATTTTCTCAAGTGGAAGCGAATAATAAGAAAAATTAAATACTATTTTTTTGTTTGATTTTATAACAAACTAAATAGTAATTTTTTCTTTTTATTTTTTAGATTTTTATTTCTTTTGTTTGCTAACAAAACTTAAATATAAAAATAATCACAAAGTTTTTAACTCGAATTTGCAAGAAGGTAAACATGCATGAAAATAAAAATGCATAAAATAAAGTACTAAAAAACAAGAATAAACACACTTCCTTTATAGTGGTTTGGTCAAAGTTGACCTATGTCCACTCCCTAGAGTCCTTATCTTCAGGTATTGCACTAAATCTTTTAGAGTCTCTCCTTTTACCCCTATAGAAGGTAGAGAAGTCTTTACAAGAATCTCTTCCATTAACCCAGTGGTGGAGCATTTGAATCCCTTTCACCAATGGTGTCATGAAGTAGCTGAATCCCTTTCACCAATAATGTAGTGGAGAAGTCAAATCCTTTTCACCAACGGTGCGATGGAGTTGTTGGTGGCCCTTTGAATCTAAGAGGCCGTTCTTCCCAGAGTTTTCCTCAAGTAAAACTTTGACCTATGGAGGAAGAAGATGAATATTGGCCGGAGTAACAATGTGTAGACCCTCTCTCACTTACTCCTTTGATCCCACAAGGTTATTCTTCCTCTCTCTCAACAACACCTTTAAAACTCTCTCACAAAAGACTAGAGCAAGCCCCTTGACTGCCAAAGACCTCTTTAAATGAAATAAGAGTTGTTTAAATACAAGGATCCAAGAAAAACCCTAATTTTTAATTTAATCGTCTATGTTAGTATAATATGATATGAAGATCATACTATATAATTAATTTGATTCTCCCTTTAGTACTGTAAAATGAATATTACACTATACAATCAGTTCAAATTTTCTACTGATCGTCAAGTATGATCATAGGGCCGTACAATATGATTAGTTCAATTGAATCATAATTCATCCAAGATGAACTCCTCGATGACCAAACATCATCTTTGTCAATCAACCTTCTCTGGTATGCTGAAGCATATTTGATATGTCAATTATTGTCTTACCTACATTCGCTATGTTCCTCTTATTGTATGTTATACCATGAAATGTAACGTCAAGGACCGTTTAGTCTCGAGTTATGGTTTCATGTATTAATTATATGATAGGTTGATAATGCATCCTAAGGTTTTACCCTTATATATTGGTATGTCTCTCTTGGAGGTTACTGTTTGTGGACCTCTTAATTGGATTCAAACCGAGATGAATTTATGACCATCTATCAGAGAAAAAAGAATGAATTGATCTTGTAGGATTCCAAGAAATTCTTCAATTTCTTTCAAAACTAGATGATTATTCATCCTCTTCTCAGGTTTCATGAATAGCCAGGACAAATCAATCATTTATAGCTAGGACTACTAAGAAATCTAATCCCATTTGCTCCCATAACTTTCATCTCTTAGTGTCAGTGTTGGCCTAGCAGAGTGCTTTCACCGTTGGTGTTCTTTTCGATCTCTACACATTTCACCACTCCACCAAAAAATCCCTCTGCGCTTATCGTACTCCAGCTTATAATATGAATCGTACCATATGATCTTAACAGTTAATTAAGCTTGATTCAATTGATTAATTTTCAAGATTAATTTGGGAAAGATTTTTAAATATCATACAATACAAACATATGCATACATTACGAATAAAATAATTTGTTAATTTTAAAATATTTCCTAAATTTAATTGGTGATGGGGTTTCCTAATTATAATTGATAATCTTGTATGCTTCAATTCATACAATACAATTAGTTCAAAATTTAATTCATTTAATTTAAATATTTTATTTAATTTATATTACTTGTTTAGTATAATCCATATCATATAATATAATATTAAAAAAAATTTAATAATTAATTTTCATTTCCCCTATGTGTTTGTACGGTTGTTATGCTAACATACACCTTTTATAATATATTAACTCAAGAAAAATAAAAATATCGACTCTTGTAAAAAACAGTCATATATTATCCAATCTTGAGCCTTGACCTGTTGGTGGTGCTTGGTGCATATTGTACCTGAAATGCTAGTACATAAAAAAAAATATGCAATAAAACAAATAGAAGAAATTAGATAAAGCTTAATAATATTTGTTATCATCAAAACATAAGTTCAGGCTCCCAGATTACAATAGTGAAAGAGATTAAAGGGACCATAGTCGGGCGACGAAGGATGAAGGTGTTAAGAGAGTTGCTATTAGCATGTTTTACATTCTTGTAACTTGTATAGTTTTGATGATTTCAAATAATATTGTTTTATGTGTAGTTATATCCTAACACTTTTTGGAAGAATTGTTTTTGCTCTTGTGTGTACTAATATTTCAGGAAATTTGAACTCCAAACTATAAAGACTTCAAATCGAATTCAGCATACAATCCTTTACAAATTGAAGCTTTAAATTATTCTTTGAATTGAGAGGGAGTGATTGTAATTGAGTGAATAAAAATACACACACACACTTAAGGAGATCTTACAAATTTGTACCGATCATACGGGATGAACCTAGTTCGTACAGGACTATCAGGTCAGTTATCACCTTGAAGGAGCAATGGAACGAACAAGAGTTGGAGGAAATTTTTCTAGATCCTAATCTTCCAGGACGATATTATTTTTGTTCCAGGATGAGCTAGGCTCTATAAAATTTTTGCCCAGACGAAATTATAATCGTGCCAGGACGAGCTAGGTTCTGTAAAATTTTCGTCCAGATTGAAATTATTTTCGTCCCCGGATGAGTTGGGCTCTATAAAATTTTCATCCAGATGACATTTATACTCGTGCCTGGATGAGTTACTCTCTTTAAACATTTATCCAGGTGAAATTTTGTTCATCCAAGGATGATGGGAACCGACTTAAGTAAGTTGGTTACATCCTGTAGTTATTTAGGAACTGACCTATGGTATAACTGATCGTACCGGACGAACCTAGTTCGTACAGGATGATGATCGTGTACGAACATAGTTTATACAAATATACATAAGGATCATTTCCTACACTTTAAGTAAAAACGTCCAGGACGATCCACGATCGTACGGGACGATCCATTTTGTGTTGACTTGAATATTTGCAATTTTTGACGATTTTTCTTGTCTATCTTATATAAGGTCGAATTTTTACTTCCACCCAATCTTTTTGCTCATTGATCTTCATGCCTATTGAAAGAAGAGTCAAGGAGAGAGTGTAAGAGTGCATTCAAAGGAGGATTCCTACCACTGGAGCGTGAAGGCTTAGTTTGGTGTACAAAGGTAAGAATCTCTACTTGTGATTTGGGATTACTTCACTTTTTTTTTTCATCATTCTAGATTTCTTATGATGAGATATGTCAAGGAGATCCAGTTCTCTGCCAACACTTGGAGAGTGTAAACAGTCGAAGGGTTCTCTGCCCTCACTTAGAGAGTGTGAACAGCCGAAGGGTTCTCTGCCCACACTTAGAGAGTGTGAACATCCAAAGGGTTCTCTACCCACACTAGGAGAGTGTGAAAGGATGGATGGTTCTCTGCCAACACTGGGGATAGTGTAAAAGGATGACGATTCTGTGCCGCACCGGGTAGTGGTGGAAAGAGTGTTTATAAAGGCTTCTCCTCCTTACTGTGGGTGCAAAAGGAGAGACACTATTAGTATTAGTGCAATACTCGGTGGGTGCCTCCGGGGAGTGGATGTAGGTCTGGTTTTGACCGAACCACTATAAATCTTGTGTCTTTTATTTTTACAGCTTTTTAATTTTTTCTTTTTCTATTCTAAAAATTGTGGTTGAAAAACTATTTCTAAAAATTTCATTAAAGTTTATTTTATGTTCAATATACTCACAAAAGGGATTTTTTTTTTAATTACCAATTCACCCCCCTCTTGGATAGCCTTGGGACATAAGCTTAGGTTTAATAACCTAATTCATAGTGAATGAGTTTAAACAAGTGGTATGAGAGCTTTGTTTCAAAAGCATAAGTTTAGACTACTTTTTGATTAACGTAAATGGCTACATTTAGAAACTAAAACACGCCTAAGGGTTACTCTATTACTAGACCTCCACTGTTTGACAATATACCTTTTGATTTTTGGAAAATACATATGTCTACTTTCTTACAATCACTTGATTATCGTTTGTGTATCTTAGTCCAGGAAGGATATACAAAACTAACTAGATTAGTTAATGGAGTTAGAGTTGAAACACCTTTTGTAGACTGGACAGTAGAAGAACATGACTTAGCACAACTAAATGTCAAATGCTTGAATAGTTTCTTTTGTGCTTTAAAATTTAAAGACTGCATGCAGGTTTCCACTTGCAAAAGTGGATATAACATATGGGATAGACTTTGTATAACATATGAAGGGACTAATGAGGTTAAGCAATCTAGACTTAATATCTTGTTGCAAGATTATGAATTATTTTGCATGAAACCTAATGGATTCATTTCTGATATATACACAAGATTCACACAAATTATCACCTCTTTGCATGCACTTGATAGGGAACTAACGAATGTTGAAAGGGTTAATAAGATTCTTTGTTGTTTACCTTTTGCTTATGATGCTAAAATTACTGCAATTGCATAGTCTAAGGATTTAAACATTTACTCTATTGACAATCTTCTTGGTTCGCTTATTGCTTACGAGCAAGGAGTTAGCCAAAGAAAGATTGATGTAGGTGAACCACAAAGGGAGAAGAACATAGCACTAAATGTGGAAGAGTTTGAGAGTGAACACTCACAACCTGAGGATGAAGAAAATATTGCATTGATGACTATACAATTCAGAAGCTTTCTGAAGAGGAAGCAGAAGAAATGCCAGCAATGGAATAGATGTAAATTCAATAGAAATGCCAAGGTTTTAAATGATATTATTTGAAACCTGGACATATAAAGATGGATTGCCCAAAACTCAAAGCCAATCCTAGCAAGGAGAAGGTAGAGGATAAATCAATTGTGAAGAAGGGCAAGAAGAAGTTCCAACGAGCTTTTTGGGAAGACTCAGCTTCGGACTCGTCAAAAATAGAAATGGAATAAAAAGTCACTAATCTTTGCTTAATGGCAGATAACCTTGATTAGTCAGATCAAGAAGAGGTATGTGACTTAACTTATGATGAATTATTTGAAGTTTCTGAACACATGCATGATGCATATAAGAAAATAAAGAAAATGCATGCTAGTCTAAGTTTAAAATTTGAAGAACTTCAAAAGGAACATGAAATCCTTAGGAAAGATCATGCCTTAATAGATGATAACCACATGAAACTACTCGATGAGTTTGATGATTGAATAAAAATTATGTGAATTTAAAATCATCCAATGTTGATCTTGAAAAAGAATTTAAAAATTTTAAGAATGAATCGGAGAGCAAAATATATCGAATCAATTATACGAATCGAATCTTGAAAAATATAAATTCATTTTATAATTTGAAAATAAAAGCTCTTGAGGATAATAGGATACCCCCAGACTTGAAGATTTTACTAATCATATTTTGTATCCTAAATTTATGCAATCCCTAAATATACAGATAAGTGGTAGAAAACTTAAGAATCCTTTTCCTAATGTTAAATGTAATAATTGTGGATTGCTTGGACATATAGCTCACACCTGTACTTTGAAGATGAAAACTAATTTGGTGTGGAGACCTAAGATGCATAAACCTAGACATATCATACATGCATCTGATTATAAATTGCTAAAAGGTGAACCCAAACTTATTTGGGTTCCCATGTTTAATATTTGATAATTTTGCAGGGTCTCTCTCACACAAGACTTCGTGAGAGCATATGGTACCTGGACAGAGGATGTTCAAAGCATATGACTGGAGATATTGCTCAATTCATAATATTGGAAGATAGGAGTGGAGGAAAGGTTACACTTGGAGATAACACCACAAGAAAGGTGGTTGGATAAGGTATGATTATAAATTTTAAAAAGTTTTTCATAGCCAATGTGTTATTGATAGAAGACTTAAAGCATAATTTGTTAAGTATAAGCGAGCTATGTGATAAGGATTATTGTGTAAAATTTTTTCCTACTAGCTGCATATTAAGCCTAAATGATAAAAATGTTTTGAATGGTAAAAGGGTAAACAATATTTTCATGTTAGATTTAAATTGCATTAATTTTCCTACTACTTTTTGTTTGAAAACTGTATCTGATGAGTTATGGCTATGGCATAGGAGACTTTGTCATTCCAATATGAAAAATCTTAGGAGGGTTACCCAAAAGAACTTAGTGAGAGGTATACCTAAACTAAACTTTAGTAAGGATCACCTTTTTAATGCATGTCAACTAGGAAAGCAAGTGAAGGCCTCTTTTCAGTCCAATAAGGATCTTAGAACTAGTAAACATTTAGAGATTTTGCATATGGATCTTTTTGGACCAGTTGGAACTATAAGTCTAGGAGGGATGGTATACGGTTTTGTGATTGTTGATGATTGCTCAAGATTCACATGGGTTAGATTTCTATTTCATAAGAGTGATTCATTTGAGAAATTTAGAAATTTTTTGACTTGGATTCAAAGAAAACTTGGGTGTTAAATCATGACTATACAAAGTGATCATGGAGGAGAATTGGAAAATGAAAAATTTGAGAATTTTTATAAAGAAAAGGAATTGATTACAACTTTTCTGCACCTAGAATCCCTCAGCATAATGGGGTAGTCGAAAGAAAAAATAGAACATTAATAGAAGCCGCTCGAGCAATGTTGGCAGAATACTCACTTCCTAAATATTTTTGGGCTAAGGCGGTTAGCACTGCATATTATGTTCTAAATAGGGTGAATGTGAGATCAAAATTAAATAAAACATCTTATAAGTTGCTAAAAGGAAGAACATCTAATTTATTTCATTTGCATGTTTTTGGTTGCAAGGTGTTCCTTCATAATAATGGAAAATCTGCCTTAGAAAAATTTGATACAAAATCAGATGAAGGAATTTTTATTGGATACTCAAGTGTTGGAGAATCTTATAGAGTATTCAATAGAAGAACTTTGGTAATTGAGGAGACCACACATGTTGTATTTGATGAATCTCGTAATATGGAAGAGCCAAATGTTGTAGAAGATGATATTAAGATTAACTCTCAAAAGATTGATAAATTAAATTTGGAAAAAAATATGGAAGAAAATTTGGAAGTAGAAAACCCGTTGCCTAGAGATTTGAGATTTTTTAAAAACCACTCAAGGGAATTGATCATAGGTGAACCAAGTGAGGGTGTAAGGACTAGGCGTGGATTAAATAAGGAAGTCAATCATTCAGCCTTCATTTCAACTATAGAACCCACTAATATTGATCAAGCACTTTCTAATGAATTTTGGACTTTGGCCATGCAAGAAGAGTTGATTCAATTTATAAGAAATAAAATTTGGGAATTAATTACAAGGACAAATGATCAAAGTGTAGTTGGAACTAAGTGGGTATTCAAAAAAAATGAATGACTCTGGAGTAGCATTAGAAATAAGGCTAGGTTAGTAGTTAAGGGGTATAATCTGATCAAAGTAATTGATTTTGAGGAAACTTTTTCCCCTGTAGCTAGACTTGAAGCAATTAGGATTTTGCTAGCCTTTGCCTGTTTTAGAGGATTTAAGTTGTATCAAATGGATGTCAAAATTGCATTTTTAAATGGGGTAACTCAAGAGGATATTTTTGTAGAACAACCTCCAAGTTTTGAAAATTCTACATACCCAAATCATATTTTTAAGTTGAAAAATGCATTATATGGATTGAAAAAGACACCTAAGGCTTGGTATGAGAGGTTGAGCACCTTCCTACTTGAAAGATCTTTTGAAAAAGGAAGTGTGGATACAACTCTCTTTTTGAAGAGATGTGAAAAGGATATACTTATTGTTCAAATTTATGTGGATGATATCATTTTTGGATCTTCAAATAAAAATTTTTGTGATGATTTTTCTAAAACAATGAGTAGTGAATTTGAGATGAGTCTTATGAGAGATTTGAGTTACTTTCTAGGATTTAACATTAAGCAAATTGAGGAAGGCACATTTCTTAGTCAATCAAAGTATGTTAAGGGCAATGCTAAACCTGTTAGTACACCAATGTGTTCCTCAGTTCAATTGGATAAGGACCCTAAGGGAAAATCTGTTGATCAAAAGAAATTTAGAGGGATAATTAGTACACCAATGAGATTGGGATTACTTCACTCTTTTCTTTCTTCTTTCCAGATTTCTTGTGAGAAGATATGTCAAGGAGATATGGTTCTCTGCCGACACTAGGAGAATGTGAAAAGATGAAGGGTTTTCTGCCCACACTAGGAGAGTGTGAAAAGATGAAGGGTTCTCTGCCCACACTAGGAGAGTGTGAAAAGACGAAGGGTTCTCTGCCCACACTAGGAGAGTGTGAAAAGATGAAGGGTTCTCTACCCACACTAGGAGAGTGTGAAAGGATGGACGGTTCTCTGCCAACACTAGAAGAGTGTGAAAGGACGGACAGTTCTCTGCCTCACCGGGTAATGGTGAAAAGAGTGTTTGTAAAGGTTTCTCCGCCTTGCTGTGGATGCAAAAGGAGAGACACTATTGGTATTAGTGCAATACTCAGAGGGTGCCTCTAGGGAGTGGATGTAGGTCTGGTTTAGACCGAACCACTATAAATCTTGTGTCGTTTACTTTACTATTTTTTATTTTCTGCATTTTTCTTTTGTTTTAAAAATTTTGTGGTTGAAAAACTTTTCTATAAAAATCTCATTAAAAGTTTAATTTTTGTTAAAATTATTAAAAGAGGGTTAAGTTTTTAAAACTATCAATTCACCCCCCTCTTGGTAGCCTTCCCCCCCCCCCCTCTTGGTAGCCTTGGGACATTAAGTTAGGTTTAACAACCTATTCATTAGACTCAACACAAGTAACTACAAAATATTTCTACAACTCCTATTTTTAAAATATTTGAAATTGTTTAGATGAGTGTAAAATAAATGAAAATTACTTTTTTAATTGAAGTAAATTGAATGAAGTGTAAAGCCCAAAAATGATGTTGATCCGTGGCCAACAGGGGCAGTGATGGTTAACATTAGGGGGTAATGGGTGCCTACTACAATGGTAGGTGGTCATAACTGGCGAATTGTGGTGGGTTTCCAACGGCAGCATATGATGGTGATGGCGGATGGGGCGGCGACAACATGTGACAATGATGGAGATAGTGATCGATAGTAAGTTGTGTTGGCGATCACCATCGGACGTAGATGGATGTGAGTGGTGGCAGCGGTGATGAGTGGCGGCGGTTCTTCAAAGTATGTACGAAAGGATGCTTCGTAAATTGTGTGATTACGAAAAGCCGTTATTTTTTTTGACTCACTCGTTCGTCCATATGAAATATTTTCGTACGGGACGAATCGAATTCGTACGTGACGAACGAAATTTTGTCTGGTACAAACAGTCATAATTCTTTAAATTGATGGCAATTTTTACTGAACAATCACTCTCACACATCTCTTTCAAAGCTTTCATCTTTTCAAATCCTTTAATGGAAAGTTCTAGCAAGCGACAAAAGACTTTGGCTAAGGGCCCTCCTAGGAATACATCCAAGAATTTCCTGTCTAGAGCCAATGAATAATCTTTTTCTAGGTTTGTCTATGCAAAAATCACTCCATCTAGAGTTCTCCTATAGGATCATTTAACCTTCAAGGTAATGCACTTGTTTGCCCATACTCAATTTAATTTGATCCTCACTCTAGTTCACTTCTACAATAAAGAAACCTTCCACTATTTTCTGGAAAACATGTCATTCAACTCCGACCGCTCTATTATCACTTCCTTTATTTTCAAAAAGAAAGTTGAAATCACCAAAGATGACTTTGGTATTTTTCTAAACTTAAGGACTGAAGGGTTAAGGGCACACACTTTGACAAACTCACGTTTTGATTAGACGGAAGTTAATTGAGTGATTAGAGGAAATAGAGTTAAAGATCATCAACCTAAAGTTTCAACTTTATTGCGTGAAGTCCGTATCATCCAGCATGTTCTTAAAACTTCCATTATCCCTAAAGCTGGTGATAGAATCAATATCACTCCTCTTCTTTCTAATGTTACCTACTTTATCATGACTAGACAACCTATAGATGAGGATCAACTCTTAATTGACTACATTTATAGTCTCTCTGAAATTGGTCATGTTGATCATAAAAGGAAGAAAAACATAGCCTTAGGACATCTGATTGCTTATATTCTGGAGAAGAAGTATGATTTAACTCATCCTGAACAAGACTTTGAAGAACTGCTCTACTACAACGATGCATCCTTTAGAGCTATCTTCAATAAAGACGAGCCTAGCAGAACTCATGTAGTTCTAAGTGAAACAGAAGAAGAAGCATGGCCTTCACATGCTGCTGGACCAAATTATGAGGATTTGGTTCAAAGATTTCAAAATTTAGAGGCTCATTTTGATCAAAGATTTGATCAAATTGAAACTCATCTACAGCAGCAAGATTTCCAGCATAATCAGGATATGGGATATATGCGTGAATAAATAAATGCCATTAATACCAACATGTTCACGATTAGTACTTACTTCAGCTTTTTTGGTGCAGCACCACCTCCTCCTCCAGATCAGGGTCCATCTGAGTGATTTGTTCAGTGTTTGTTCTATGTTTGTTCAGTGTTTGCTCTATGTCTGTTCTGTACTTCAGTATTGTTCTTGTGTTAGTGATATCCTTTTATGTGTTATCTTTCCATGTTTTAGTTATGTTGTTATTGATATCAAAAATTTTAAATTGTAATAGTTTTTATCCGATATCAATATAAGTTTCAATGTTTTGCTGTTAAATGTTTTAGAAATGTATGTTAGACTTTATGAATTTTATTTTATTTTAATCTTAATAGTGCTTTATTTAACTTGCAAATTTAAATTAATTTCATTAGAAAATATGAGTTTTCAAAATTTAAGACATGCTTATAACTTAATATTCTTAGAATTTTCAATTCCATGTCTCTTATTTAGACTACATTATCTTGGTATTATTATTGCAATTTAGATGTTTTCTTATTTTATATTTCTCTTTTCAATTAGTATTTATGCGCTTAGAAAAATTTGAAATTTTAGATTATTGATTTTGAAAAGAATTCAAATACTCTTAAAAAATTGTACAAATGTACAAAAATCAAAAGAAATATGCAAAAAAAATGCAATGACAAAAAGAGGCACAAAATAAGCCCAAATAAAAAAGATGCACAAAAATGTGCTGGTATAAAAATAGAAAAAGATGCGTAAAGCGTCACATGTGATACTTACTTCTTTCCAGACTCTTTTAATCTCTTAATTCAAATTGATCTAATGTTCATTCATATTTTAGATTGAAATTTGAAATATAAAATTTTTTATTCATCCTTAGCGCAATGATTCTCTTTATCTTCATGTCTAAATTGACACATGCCCTTAAAAAACTCTTTTTATTTACTAAGTTATATCACTTCTTAAATTGTATGAAATTTCATGTCTTCCTAATGTTTTTCAATTTTTATTTGCATACTTTATTTCAATCACTTTCAAGATTAAAATATCAAATGAATTTTATATTTCTGCTTATATTTCTAACATCTTTTCTTCTTCACCTTTTGATGTTGCCAAAAGAGGTGAGAAATTATTTGTTTGTTGCGTATGTTTTCACACTGTTTGATTTTCGTAGTGTTTGATTTCGTATGTGTTGTTTTTGTGATTTTTTATTGTTTTCTTTATTTTATCTTCTATGTTATTTTTTAATTTTTATAAAAATTTTGAAAAACAAATTTTTTTTTCAAATGCCTCCTTATTTTTATGAGTTCATCAATTCGGGAGGAGTTTAGGAGATCTTAGAATTTGAAACCCTACAAATAATAATTATTTTGCCATCATCAAAAAGAGGGAGATTGTAGAGAGAGTTGTTATTTGCATGTTTCATATTCTTGCAACTTATATTATTTTGATGATTTAAAATATTATTATTTTTATATATCTCCTAACACTTTTTGGAAATTTAATGTTTTGCTCTAGTGTGTACTAACATTTCAGGAAAATCAACTCAAAGCGATGAAGACATCAAACTATTCATTTATAAATCATATTTTTTTACATGAAAGGGAGTGATTATAACTGAGTGAAAAAATCACAACGCACTTTGGGGACAATTTTTTGTGAATTGATCGTACGGGACGAACCATGTTCTTACGGGACGATCATGTCAATTAGCCCCTCAAAAGAGCAACGGATTGAACATACGAGGAGAAAATTTTCTAAGTCCTATTCGTCCAGGACGAAATTAATTTTCGTACCGAGAAGAAACTCTCGGGATTCTCACTCGCAATGTTCGTCAAGACGAAAAAGAAGGTTCGTACCGAGACGAAACTCTCTGTATGAGTTCGTACCGTAAGAAATTAATTTTCGTACCGGGACGAAACTTTATGTATGAGATCGTACAGGACAAAATTTATTTTCGTCCCTAGATGAAACTCTCTATTTAAAATCGTCCCAAAACGAAACCTGTTCATCCCAGGACGAACTGAGCCGACTTAAGTCAGTTGGTTACGTCCTGTAGAATTTTTGGAAACCGACCTATGAAATAACTGTTTCGTACCGGACAAACATAGTTCGTGCGGGACGATGTGCATGTACGAACATAGTTCGTACCAATTTACATTAGGTTCGTTTTCGACACTTTAAGTAAAATCGTCCAGGACGATCCACGATCGTACGGGACGATCCGCTATGTATAAAATTGAAAACTTGCAGTTTTTGGGCGGTTTTTCTTGCCTTTTGTATATATAGTCCAAATTAGACTGTCACCCAATCTTTTTGTCATTTGATCTTCGTGCCTATTGAAAGAAAACTCAAGGAGAGAGTGTGAGAGAGCATTCAAAGGAGGATTCCAACCACTGGAGCGTGAAGGCTTCACTTGGTGTTCAAATGTAAGAATCTCTACTTGTGAATTGGAATTACTTCACTCTTTTCTTTCTTCTTTCTAGATTTCTTGTGAGAAGATATGTCAAGGAGATCTGGTTCTCTATCGACACTAGTAGAGTGTGAAAAGACGAAGGGTTTCTCTGCCCATACTAGGAGAGTGTGAAAAGACGAAAGGTTCTCTGCCCACACTAGGAGAGTGTGAAAAGACGAAGGGTTCTCTGCCCACACTAGGAGTGTGTGAAAAGACGAAGGGTTCTCTGCCTACACTAGGAGAGTGTGAAAGGACGGATGGTTCTCTACCAACACTAGGAGAGTGTGAAAGGACGGACGGTTCTCTACCACATCGGGTAGTGGTGAAAAGAGTGTTTATAAAGACTTCTCCGCCTTGCTGTGGGTGCAAAATGAGAGACACTATTGGTATTAGTGCAATACTCAGAGGGTGCCTCTGGAGAGTGGATGTAGGTCTGGTTTAGACCGAACCATTATAAATCTTGTGTCGTTTACTTTATTACTTTTTATTTTCTGCATTTTTCTTTTGTTTTAAAAATTTTGTGGTTGAAAAACTTTTCTATAAAAATCTCATTAAAAGTTTAATTTATTTAATAAAAAAAATTTCATTTCGGTTCAACACAACTTCAAAGAGGGTTAAGTTGAAAACTACCAATTCCCCCCCCCCCCCCCTCTTTGTAGCCTTCGGACATTAACTTTAAAGGAACATATTTGGGTCAACCTTAGCTAAGAAAGGGCTTTGTGTCTTATCAGTTATACCCAGTAGGTTCATTACTCAATGATTTAATGTCTATGGGGAATGTACATGCTCTAACCATGATTGTAATTTAATGGTGATTGTCAGGTGGTAGATCAAATGATCAAATGACAGTCAAGAGTGAATGTCAAGTGATGGTTTTATGTTTAAATGATCAAGCTACTATACTAAAACATACCATAGGGTTTGATTAAGGATTTGAACTATGGTTCAAATGATTGATGAATAGAGAATGATGTTTGATATAGAATGACCTCATTTAAAAAATGAGGACAATAGGATTCTCCTATTGAGAGGAAAGAGAGTGCATCCCATGTATTGATATATTATGTATATGCATGTAGTTGGGTATTTTTCATATTGTGGTTTTCTTATCAAACTACTTGGAAAATATCATTATTTTTGTTTCCAAATAATAATGTAAAACCATGAAATTATGTTTATCTAGAAATGATCAATCATTTGTCTATTCTCAGTTGTAATGTAAATTAATATTTGAAAAAGTATAAACTTCATTTGAATATAAAATATGTGTCAAATATAATTCCACCAAAAAATTAGTAATATGTGATTTCAAAACATGATGCACACGGTTCTTGATCTCTTAAAGTATGGACTTGAGAATGTTGCTAAAGTATTCACTGAAGGTCTGATGTGAATAAGGCGATGAAATGATGAAAGTTGGTGACGTTGTTTTTGGATCTTCAGGTATGTCTTCATGTGATGCTTATACATGGTTACATAATGCTATAACAACAACAACAACATCAAGCCTTTATCCCACTATGTGGGGTCGGCTACATGAATCCTTTTCATCCATTGTGCCCTATTAAAAGTCAAATTCTTGTTTAAGTCTAATAAAGAAAGGTCATTCCTAATATTTTCTAATCAAGTCTTTTAGGTCTGCCTCTACCTTTCTTAACATAAGTCAAATCTAATACCTCTGCTCTCCTAACCGGATCATCGGAAGGCCGCCATTTTATGTGACCAAACCATCTAAGGCGACTCTCTCTAATCTTATCTTCTACTGGAGCTACTCCAACCTTTTCACGTATATGCTCATTTTGTATCCAATCTCTATGGGTAAAGCCACACATACACCTGAGCATCCTCATCTTTGCCAGACTTAACTTAGTATTATGCTTCTCTTTTAATGGCTAACATTCGGCACCATAAAGCATTGTAGGCCTCACCACCATCTTATAGAATTTTCCATTAAGTTTGAGGGGTACTTTTCTATAACACAACAAGCCTGATGCATTTCTCCACTTCAACCATCCAACTTGAATTCTGCTAATAATATCCCCATCTATTTCACCATCACTCTGAACAATAGATCCAAGATATCTAAAATATGTACTCTTATTAATGACTTGATCGTCCAAAGTCATAATCCTCTCACTAGGTCTATTACTATTAAAATTACACTCCATATATTTCATTTTAGATCTACTCAAGCAAAAACCTTAGGCTCTAAGGTTGACCTCCATAATTCAAGTTTACCTTCAACTCGCTCTCTATTCTTATCAAAAAGAAGAATATCATCAGTAAAAAGCATACACTAAGGTACATCCTCTTACAAATGTCTTGTGAGAACATCCATGACTAAAGCAAAAAAATATGGGCTTAAGGCTAATCCTTGATGTAACCCAACTGAAATAGGGAAATACTTGGATTAACCACCTTGTGTTTGAACACAAGTAATATGTCCTGCATACATATCTTTAATGATTTGAATATAAGCATTATTAACACCTTTCTTATCAAGAACTCTCCATAGCACTTCTCTTGGAACTTTATCATATGCTTTTTCTAAATAAATAAATATCATATGTAGATTCCCCTTATTTTCTATATATTTCTCCATTAAACCTCTTAATAAATGTATGGCTTCCATAGTCAACCTACCTGGCATGAATCCAAATTGATATTTTGAAACATTAGTATCATACCGCAACCTATGCTGCATAACTCACTCCCATAGTTTTAAAGTATGACACATTAACTTAATTCCTCTATAATTCGCACAACCTTGTGCATCACCTTTATTCTTAAAAATTAAAATTAACACACTCATTGTCCACTCATCTAACATCTTTTTAGTCTTCAAAATAGTATTAAAAAGTTTAGTAAGGCAAGAAATTTTTTCATCTCCTAAGCATTTCCACACCTCTATTAGAATATCATCATGTTCAACAACTTTTCTACTCTTCATTTTCTTTAAAGTCTCTCTAACTTCGATTTTACTAATACACAGATAAAAAAAGAAATCTTTATTTTCATTTAGGGTGCTAAGGTCACTACAGCCAATCTTATTTTCAAAATCTTCATTAAAAAGTTAAGCAAAATATCTCATCCATCTTTGTTGAATATCAACTTCTAAGAAAAGTATTTTTTTATCTTCATCTTTAATACACTTCACTTGAACTAAATCCTTACTACTCATGTCTCTTTGATTGGCTAATTTATACATATATCTTTCTCCCTCCTTAGTATCTAATATATTATATAAATCACTAATAGTTAAGGTCTTTACATCGTATATTGCTTTCTTAGATTCCTTACAAGCCTCTTTATATCTTTCCCAATTATCAGAATTTTTAGAATTAAACCAATTTTTATAACAAATCTTCTTGTTTTTAATATTTTCTTGCACATTTAGATTATACCACAAACTATTTTTACTATTAGGAGCTTTTCCATTTGATACTCCAAGCACATCTTTTGCAATATCACTAGCCACTTTTTTCTATATAACATTAGCATTCTCATACACAAACAAAATCTTAAGATCTAAAATCTTACTCTCAAAAATTTTTTTTTTAATATTCTTTAAATACCCCCATATAATCCTAGAATATCATTTTACTTTATTTTTTATGTTATACCCCTTTATCTTAAAGTCCAAAACTAATAATCGATATTATGTATATAAATTTTCACTCTGAATAACTTTACAATCCTTGCAATCTAAGTGATCTAATTTTCTTATAAGAAAATAATCAATCTGAGTTATACTATATCCATTTTTATAAGTGATGAGATGCTCATTCCTTTTCTTAAATAAGGTATTAGAAAATAAAAAATTATAAGCTAAACAAAAATCTAATATAGTCTTGACACCTTCATTTATTGTTCCGAACCCATGGCCACCATAAATGCTTTTAAAATCATCTACCTCTCTACCAATATGTTCATTTAAATCTCCTCCAATAAAAATTCTTTCTTTAAGATGTATCTTTTGTATTAGTTCTTGTAATTCAATCCAAAATTTTAATTTAGAACTCATATCCAAATCTACTTGAGGAGCATAAGCACTTGTAATATTAATAATTTTAGCATCAATAACAATCTTTAAAGCTATAATTCTATCTTCAATCCTATTATTTTTTATAACATTAACCTGCAAACTCTTATCTATAATAACACCTACACCATTTCTAATATGACTCTTATCCGAATACCAAAGTTTAAATCCTAAATTATCAATTTCTTTAGCCTTTTCTCCAACCCATTTAGTTTCCTGAATGTACAAAATATTTAACTTCCTATGAATCATAATATATATTAATTCTATTAATTTTCTTGTAAGGGAACCTATATTCAAAGTTCCTATCCTAATTTTAGTTTCATGTTTTTTAGTATCATGGACTAGCTTCTTTGCCCAAATTCGTCCTTGATGTAGGAGCCCTTTCCTATTTAAAAATGCACCCGGGCACCGGGGAAGTGGCCCTTGAACATTTGTCACTGTATTTAGTCCATACAGCGTGTCTCTTCCAAGGGATGCACTAGCACTAACACAATTTCTTAAAGTATTCATGTTATTAATATTTGACAAGTTTTACGCTGGCTGTCGACTACATATTGCAAGCCTCCACTTTTCTCATCCAGGACTTGTGTATATTTTAGTCCTATTATGAAAATTTTAAGAAAACTAATAAAATTTATTTCATTCAAGTCCTAATGAGTGGTCTTCAACTCTTTGTTTCATTGAATGCCAAGCCCAAGTTATAGGTTGTTAAAACATTTATCATGGTATTTGTAACTTAGAATTATTTGAATTGAACATTGCACCATATTTTTTAATGTACAATGGTGCCTTAAGGCTTTCTATAGTTTACCTAAATGAGTCATTTTAGTATGAGCATGATGGTGAGATATCAAAATGGAAATCCTTTTTTGTTTATTCTCAAACTTCACTCTTTAATGGGCCTTTGAAGCTCTGTAAGATAAAGAGGTCGCTCCTCTTTGCTAATAATTTTTCCTTGATATCCCCTTTGCTAATTTTTTTCCTTGATATCATATTCCATTCTTGATTTATGGCTAGTAATATTTTATTTCCTTCCATGGTTTCATCCTTTAGAATATATTTTCTTAGCTAATAGGTTCATAAATGGTTCTAAGTAGGAGTAGGCATGCAAATATCTGCATTTACATATAGGTTAAACTTTATCTTCATAATTGCATCTACATTCCATAAAATTTTTTTAACTATTC
This sequence comes from Dendrobium catenatum, assembly GCF_001605985.2. NCBI lineage: Eukaryota > Viridiplantae > Streptophyta > Magnoliopsida > Asparagales > Orchidaceae > Dendrobium > Dendrobium catenatum. Next base: position 411,014 of record NW_021318507.1, on the reverse strand, counting down.
ATGCTCTCTATTTCTTTTTGTAAATTAAATAGGATGCAACATATAAGAATCTACTAGGTTTTCAAATGGCATGTTCAATAGTATTTAATTATATTTTTTATTTCATGCAAATGGGTTGGGTGTTTTGCTATATTTTTACTTAGTTAGGACCCTTAATTATTTATCACTAGTTTATTGGTGAAGCAATCTCACCTAGCCATTTGAAAGTAGTATGAGGCAACAGTTTCTTTCGGGATCAAACGCAAGTAGTTGAATGTGGATATCTTGCAGTAGGTTAATGCCAACTCTTATGGGACCCTTAGAAGTTTTGAAATAGGTGAAACTTATGCAAGTATAGAGAATAAGAAAATCAAGGAAAATAAGGTCATCACAAATAAGCAGAAGAATTTTATATGGGCTTCCTTCATTGATAGCTACATCTTTTTATTACTATTGAATATTTCACTACTGATTTTCAAGAATTACAATTCTAATTTCTAAGATAATATAATTTCTTAAACAAAAACAAGGCAACCAAAAGAACACAACGAAATTTCTAAAACAACATAATCACAATTTTCAACTAGCAACTAAATTTGTGTGTCGCCTATTTTTCATATTTTAAAAACTAGGATCCATTACATAAGACTATAACTTGTGGCTCATATGAATGTTTTCATGGACTTAAATAAGCAATCATATTAAGCTAGGCTAAAAATAAGGTTGCATAATAACAAGTATATGAAATTCCAAATTATTTTCATAAACCATCACTATTATTTTTAATTTCCTTTTTTAAGAAACAACGGTTCACATTCTTTTTAAAATCAATTGAATTTTATATTTTCTTGTACCTTCATATCAGGCCTTTTATCTTGTAGAGATTGAGTATTATGTGCATTGGACACACTCTCATCCATAAGAACTATCAATTTATTGAAATCTATGTTCTCTCTAGTTCCCATACTTGAGCCATAATAACCTTTTTCTATACAGGAATACATTAGGAGTCAAGTTGTAGGGCTAGTAAACTTGGTGGCTACCATGAAAGGGTGGAAGAGGAAGTCAAGATTAGAAGTTATTGAGAGGATTGAATTAGAACACTAGCTTCTATGTCCTAAGGTTACTTTCATCAGCAGTAATGTAAATTTCTTTTAATCTTGTATTTATTTTCTATATGTAAATTAAATTGCATAATTCCATTTATAGTGATTTTATATCCTTATGAACTACTATTATTTGTATCATATCCTCATAGGTTAAAAAATAAATTTCAAAGATTCAAAATATTTTTTCCTTCCATAATCCAAAAAAGAAGGATGCTTTTACTTGCTGCTAGATGTCAAGTATATTGTCCATATGCAAAATATACTTAAAGATAGATGACTGCTGTGAAACTTTCCTTATAGTTTTGCTACCATCTCTTATGGTATTTTCATAGGACATCATATGCTAACATTTACTTCTTGGGGGATTTATATATATACCATAAAATTCTAATTTACTTATATATCTAGCACACAAAATTTAATATTTATTTATATAACCTCAAATTTCTAAATCATATAAAAATACTAGTAATAATAATTTTTTTAAAATATAATTTTCTGTCCATATATTTTAATATGATTTAGATATTAAAATAATTTATACAACAATAATGTCAAGCTTCTATCCCATTAAGTATTAAGAGTCAAATTCTCATTTAAATCTAATTAAAAAATTTTCATTTCTAACAATTTATAATCAAGTCTTTTTAGTTCTATCTTTACTTTTCTTAACATATGTTGCATTTAATACATTTACACACCTAATCAGGCCATTGGAAGGTTGATATTTTATATGATCAAACCAGCTATGGTGGCTCTCCTAAACTTATTTGTCATTGGAGCTACTCCAACCTTTTCATGTATATACTCATTTTACAATTCATTTATTACTGTAAACCCACTCATCCACCAGAGTATCCTCATCTCTACAACACTTAATTTTGTTTTGAGTCATAAAGCATTGTACATCTCACCACCTTCTTATAAAATTTTCCCTTAAGTTCAAGAGTATTTTTCTAAAATGCAATAGGCCCAATACATTCTTCCACTTCAACTATCTAACTTGAATACTACTAATGATTTCCCCATCAACATCACCATTACTTTGAACAATATACCTGAATATCTAATACAAACTCTTTTTAATGACTTAATCTCTCAAAGTCATAATCTTAGTTATATCTTTTATTATTAAAATTATGCTCCATGTATTATGTTTTAGATTTACTCAAATAAAAATTAGACTCTAAGGTTAACTTTTATAATTCAAGTTTACTTTCAATTCCCTCTTTAGTCTTATCTGTAAGAAGAATATCATATGCAAAAAGCATACATCATGGTACATCCTTTTACAAATGTCTATTAAGAACATTTATGACTACTGCAAAATGATATGGGCTTATGGTTGGCCATTGATGTAATCCAATTGAAATGGGAAAATACTTGATCAAATCACCTTGTATTTAAAATCAACTAACAATGCATGTATATAAATTCTTAATGACTTTAATATGATTATTATTAACTCATTTCTTCTTTAAAGCTCTCCTTAGTACTTCTCTTAATATATTATCATATGTTTTCTCTAAATCAATAAATATTATGTGAGATCCTCCTAATTCTCTCTATGTTTCTCCATCAAACCTCTCAACAAATGTATAGCTTCCATAGTAGACCTACCAGGCTTGAATAAGTTGAAGTGATTTTTAAACTTGTCCACCTCAAAAACTATTAGGTGAATTGGATGGGTATTTTGCATTAAGTATTTTGGAGTTTTATTTCAACTTTAAATATCTTAGATTTTGGGGAATTTTTTGGTTTTGATTTTTTATGAAAGTTTCAGAGATATTTTGAATGTTTGGGGGTCAACTTAATTGATGAAGTCAACCAAGGTTGGCCAATCATGCACATATTGAAACCCTTTGCCAATCCATTAACTAAGGCTTCACTCTATTTGAACCTATAGGGCTATCCATAGGATCCCTATAGGTTACCAAAGCATTGAGCCCACATGGGTTAACATCTTAGCTTGACCCAACTGGTCAAAATTATCATGCATTGAATCAACATTAAACCTAGACCCAATTGACCCAAGCTAGCACTTCTATTGCATTCTTGATTGCTCATTACATCTAACTTAGTCAGCCCAGCCTTTGGGCTGATTAAATCCAACACAGTTGGTTAGCTCAATTTCACCCAAAGTGCACAAAATAAACATAGATTGCACACCTAACTTGCCCATGCCTAGGTGTTATATGATTTGAGTTCAAGAACTCTCCAAAAGCTCTATTACCTTAGCTTCCCTTATGTGGTGGTCAGCTTCAGACGCATTCTTGAAAACTGGCCAAGTGACCTGATGGGTTGAGCCAGGCCATGCAAGCCAAGTGAACTCAATCCATAAAACTTCAAGAATCTTTCCCTGAACCCTCTGAGACTTCCCTAACCTGACCTAGTGGACATAGTGGGTTTGAATCAAGCCTAAATTACATCTAAGGGCATTTCTAAATTCTATAAAAAGAACAAGTTTTCTTTGAATAAGGGTTTATTTTCCCATTTCATTTTACTTCCATAGTAGGAGAGCATCCTTTCGCTTACTTCCTGTCCATCTATGAGATTTCTTAGGGCAGTTTTGAGTGAGCTTCGGTGATCATTCCACCATAAAGATTCAACTTCCTATCCATCTCTCCTCGGGTTGGAGTCTCTTGAAGAGAATAGTTCTTGGGATCTAGATGATCAAACCTAAAGAAAGGCTGAGATAATTGGAGCTTTACCTTAGGTAATCTTCCATTCCCAAGCTTTATCTTAGCTTGGTATGGGCAAGTGTGAAAGAAACATTCAATCCACATAGATCAGACTCTTGGATTGAATATTCTTATTTTACTAATACTCTGTGTGAAATTTAATTCAAATCTATGCAACCAATCTTTGGTATAATGCTAGAATACACTACGTTCTATAAAATGAATGGGAGGTTAAAGGTCAAACAAAGACCATTCGTTTCAAATAACGGTCCTGATTCCATTACATCTTCTTTTCTACTTCAATCTCACAGTTTTGAACCTTTAAATTAGAATAACTCAATCCTGATTTGATGGCTCATAACAATCCTGTGTTTATACCATTTGTGCACTAATGATTGGGTGACCAATCAAATAACACTATACAGAAAGAGAATATGATTGTGTAAATATATAATTAAATTTCATAAAAAAATTTGTAGAACTTTGAAAACACATTTCTCCTCATTCACTTATCCAAATTTACATCTTCTTAGGTTCTATGGATTCATCTTGAGGAATACTGTTAAACTCCCATAGTTTAAAATCATGGTTATTAATACATCAATTATAATTCCACAATCCATCTATGGTATTTCATGAATTATTTATAAAATGTAGATCACTAAAGGATTCTATTGAAGGGAATGTTTCTTGGGAGTATCTAGAACATTACCAAAAATTTCAAGTCAAATTTAATTGTCAAAGAAGTGCAAATGGATTTTTAAAGTTTATAGATCTTTATTTGACCGTTCAATTTAAAAATTCATAAGCAAGGATTCATAAGGAATTAGCTGCGAAGTTTTGATGTGCTTATAATGTTATGTTAAAGGGTTAGTTGGCCACTAATTTCACCCAAATTCAAAGAATCTAGCATATCACCAAAGGTTTGGTGATTCATTTCTCAACCTACGGAGGCTTTGATGAACCCAAATTCAGTGGGTTTGAAGCACATGTATGCATGTACTTATGTTTCAAATTTTATTGTATTTGGAGGTCGCTTGGTATGTCATTTAGTAAACCCAAGAATTTATGTACCTAATTAACCTAGGCTCTTTGAAAATTCATAATAAATTAATTTTAATTCTATAAGTCACATATAATTTATCAAAATGCTCAAAATTAAAAGTTTAATATGGGAAAAATAAAAGCCCTTTAAAATTCGTTGAAAATAAAAATTAATTTAAAAATTAAGAAATATTAATATTTAATTAAAATTAATATTTAAAACACTTGAAATCATCCATAGAAGTTTTTTTTTTACATTTGGCAAATATTTCAAAAGGTTTGGTGTTGATTTGGTACAAAAATAAGAAAATGCCTCTAATAAAGTAATTAAATAAATGCAAAAATTCACCAAACTTCAAAAATCTATAATGAATTCCTTAAAAATTCAAATCTAGCAAATTAAGGGCTTTGGATTCATCTCTAGGTCAAATATTTATGAAAAATATAAAAACTTTAGAAATTTTTGTAAATTTAATTCATATAAACAACATAAACATGAAAAATTCATAACAAATTCTAAAAAATTCAAACCTACTAAACTCAAAGGCATTCAACTTATAATCAGATCTAGTATTTATAAAAATTATAAAAATTTCAAAAATTAAAGCAAATTAAAAAGTCTAGAAATGGACCTCATATTAAATGTATTAAAATATTAACTAAAATAGGAAAAATCAATAAATCATCAACCTAATAAATGAAATCGAATAGCAACCATAAAGTAAATAACCAATACTATCCATCTATTATAATTTTAAGAGATTGGTAGCATTACAAGTATGAGTATAGAAGTTTCTTATTAATAATTTTTAGCACTTAAAAATTGTTAAATGTTATGATCTATAAAATTTAAAATTAACAATTACAACAATTAAAATCATCTTTAAAAAAAGATTTAAAAAATTTAAATCATTACTATTTAAATTTAAATTGCCCTTAAAGACCTTAAATAAATCAAATTATTCATAGATAATTTTAAACTAATAAAACTTATGATCTATCCAAGCCACATAGCCTTCTTCACACACCTTGATGCTTCTAGGATAATCTACTCTAGCTAGGCTAGGCTAGTGATTTGATTTGGTTTGTTTGGATTGCCTTTCTTAGAGGGTGCTCATGTTTGTGTGCTTACTTTATGTACTTTGGATATTATATTATTTTTCTATTGGTGAACTAGTGATAAGAGTGAAAATTTAGAGTCGTGCAATAATATATATATATATAACTACTTACACATCACCATTTCATATATGTATTTTTATAAAACTATCCTTTTATATTCCTACAAAGTATAATTTACTAAGGTAATGATGTAAATATAAATATTTTAAAACTTTATATAGTTAGATTGAGTTGTACAGTATCAAGAGTTATAAAAGATTAAAAAATGATTATATATATACATATATATATATATATAAGATCTAGAAGGAAAAGATTCTTCTTCTTTTTTTTAAGATCATTATTTTTTGGAATAACATTGAACATCTAGCATTCAGAAGATTGTCAAATTTTTCCATTATAGTGATAACTATAAATAATGTTATATTTTATTTGTTAATTTATTAGTGAAAATGCATTATTTTAGTTGTTTTTGTGCATTAAAATATATGAAATGGTAAAATTTTTAAGTATGGTACAAATTGTGATGGCTGCTGGAATTATAGAGGTCCTTTCAAGAAGATTGTTTCAATCACCTCTGAAGCACTAGGGAACTGCTCAGCCGTATGGTTTATTTGCTCATGTTTCGTGGTGCCTCCCCCATCCGAGATGGTTGAAGATCAATGTGGATGGTGCTCTAACTAGATCAAATTATGAAGTTATTTGAATTATTATTTGAGATAAAGAGGGAAAATTAATCCAAGCTGCTAAATGGTCTATAGTGCATTGGGATAGCTCATACGTCAAACACTAAGCCATGTATTACATAAGCCACATCATTCAAGATTGGATGATCGATAAAATTTGGATTATAGTGGAAGGAGGCAATGCATCAATTATTTAGATTATCAAAGAATGTTAGAATCCACAAAGTTGGAACTCTCAGCCTAAGCATGAAGATTGGTTCAATTGGCTTAAGATGTCAATAATGTTTCATTCAATCATGTTCATAGAAATTTGAATAAGGCTGCACATTATTGTGTTCTAAGAGCTATTGATTGTACTTTTTCTTGGGTTTTACATGATTTAGATACTCATAATATTCCTCAAGGTTTTTTAGATACCTTAGGTAATTATATGAGTATGCCTATAGATTTTTAAGGCTTTTTATTGCCTACTTTTTATGTACCTAGTTTTAATAAAATGCATAAAACATTCTTTCAAAAAGAAAATATGACCGTGACACCATCATTGACACCATTAGAGCACCAAAATATGGACATGGCAGTGCCCAATCAATATTTGACAATATCATAGCATTGGAGGAGTCAGCGCAGCAAAATCACAACCCACTATCAAAGCACCCCATGGTTAGAGGAGTTAACGTGGCAAAGCTAATTTTCTATATGTATAATGCTGCAACACTAAATTCTAGCACTGCTAAGTCATAGGGGTACCATATGGATGTCACAACACCCAACAATCAGCAACGCCATGACACTATAGTTATAACTATTAAGGTCCTAAGTCTTCTAGGAAAGTGACTCAATGATTCATTAAATAGTGGGTATATTTCAGAAAGTACCATAATGAAGGAATCCCTTCAGTGTTACGATGTTATTTCATTTTATGGGCATCGTGAAAGTTCGTTAAGGATGTTAAGACCTTAAGAACTAGCCCGAGGCTAACCAAGAGGGGGGGGGGTTGAATTGGTATTTTAAAAATTTTTGTAGGTAAGCATAAAATTAAAAAAAAAAACACCCCAGAAATCAGAGTACAAAAATAAATAAATGTGGAAGCAAAACAAAGAAAGATCACATCAGATTTATAGTGGTTCTGTCAATCCTTGACCTACGTCCACTCCTCAGAGGCACCCTCCGAGTATTGCACTAATTAAGTGTCTCTTCTTTAGCTCCTACGGCTAGGCGGAGAAGCCTTTACAACAGACTCCTTTTCACCAACCCTGGTGCGGCAGAGAACCGTCTCCTTTTGCAATAAAAATAGTTCAATAAAAATAGTTCATGAATAGGAGAGGGAGTGGGAGCCTCCTCCTCCTCTGCCCCCTGAGTTTCCCCATCTCCTAGGTGGAGACGAGTACTATGAAGGGCGTTGAAGGAATTATTTGAGTAGAAAGGTAGCAGATGGTTAGAAGGAGCAGGATATTGAAGGTTGTATTTGGATTTTAGAACATATGCAATGATGTGTCCTAGAGCAAGATTGGGCTTTCTTCTATGACCTAGATCTCGTATGGTAGATAAATGCTCGATGAAGCGAAAGATCAGGTTTGTGGCATTGAATTCTCTATGGGCCAGAATATAAAAGGTAGTAAGTGAAAGCAGTGGAGTGATGTTGACTCGGTCCCCGGCTTTGGAATAACAGAAGTGCAAAGGACATGCCAGATTGTCCTAGCATCTTTTAGTAAAGAGCTAGTCTCTCCAATATGAAAGTGTGTGTTGGTGTGGCGAAGAAAGTGATTTGCAGTGGACCAGTCAAAGTTAGGATCAGAGACAAGGGTATGTAGCTTATCCCAGTGGTGGACAGCTGCAACATTTCAGCACAATCCTGATATGTGATCTCTATAGGACGTCGATTCACATAAGAGGTGAGAGCAGTGTAAGAAGAATTTATGCGGAGGTTTACATAAAATTTAAAAAGAAGTTTAAAGATAAAGGGGACTGCGAGGGTGAGAATAAAGCAAAGAGAAGTGTGGGTGAAAAGATCCAGTATCGGATCGGAGAGATAGGCTGGATTGATTGTTCGGGAGAGAGTAATGCCGCACTCCTTGTAATGATGGTAGGCATCTTGATTGTTTACCTCTCGAAAATGAGGGTCCAGCGTGCCCCTCGAGGAGCTGCCAATCATCTGACGAACATGCTTTTCGCCAGCCATTTAGAAGAAAAAATCAAGAAAATAGTAAGCAACAATAAGTAGAAAGCCCAAAAGGAGTGAAGAAAAAATGGCTGAATTCGGGCTCTATTTAAAGAATAGACCAGATCGTCCAGGCCAATCGCAGGATCGTCCAGGACAAGCGCAGGATCGTCCAGGCCAATCACAGGATCATCCAAGATAATACGGTGCAATTATTATGAACAGTTTGATTGGTCAAAAAGGTGGTCCGTTCATCTGGGCCGATCAGATATTGGTCGGGACGATTAGACACATACGATCATCCCGAGGAGGACAACCGTTGAAAAGCAGATCATCTAGGCCGATTAGGTGGATCATTCAGGAAGATGCTCGATAATGGATCATTTTGGCCGAATTTAAAATGTTTTAAATCATGCGCCACGTGTATCGTCAAGGATGAACAGGGGATCGTTCAGGATGATTGTTCAAAAATGGATCATCTTAGGAGATTTTAAAGATTTTAAACGATGACATGTGTATCATCAAGGATGACCAGGTGTATCGGTTGGGACGAAAACCAATAAATGCATCTTCCAAGATGAAAAAAGTATCAGCCAGGATGATCAAGATGATTGTAGCAGAGTTCGATCGTATCATCCAAGACGATAAAGGATCGGTCAGGATGATTAGAGCAAAAAAGTTAGAATATTCAATAGATGGAGTTTTTTGAAGCACGAAAAGCCGATCATCCAAGACGATATAAGCATCGGCTAGGACGATGTGATAAAAAATTTCAAATCAAAGGAGGGATGGAGATGATCAGAAAAGGCCCAAAATACAAGATAAAAAAATAACAACTATAAAACAAAAGCCAAAAAGTTTTTTTTTAAATCAAGGTATGAACATGATATAGTCTCCATGTGATTGATTTTAAAAATTTATAAGTTAATGAGTTAACAACTTCAAAAATCCAAAAAAATGATAAAATATCTGATCATATTAACCCTAAGCTTGGACTTCTTTTAGGGCAAAATCTTCTTTTGAAATCAAAAGACCTAACTTAGAAAAACATTTAGATAAGAAAATGAGATCCGATCAAGACTTAGGTTCGAAAAAATATCTTATAGAATAATACATCAAAGTAATTTGTTACAATCGCGAAATTCGAAATCAAGTCTTTGAAAATCTTAAGTGATACATGAAATCTTCTAAGTTTTAAGAGTTGGAGGAAAGGAAGATAGCTTGCTTTTTGATGGGCTCATTTTATGCCTCTTGTCTATTGAATGGAGAACTTTGCGCATCTTTTGATTTTTGATACATTTTGTGTATATTATTTTTTTCAATTTGGCGTCATTGCGCATCTTTTATTTTTGGCATCATTGGCAACTTTTTTTTCATTATTTTTGCAAGCTAGATTCTTTTCTAAAAAATCTTAAATATTCTTAGTTGTGAGTATATTTTCAAGATATTAGAGAAGAAAAACTCACTCTCTAATATAGGGAAGAATAATCTATAAAACAGAATAAAAAATCATGTGAGAGATGCATTGACATGATAATAAGAAATCTTGAAGTAATACAAAAACTTTGATTATTATAGTATAAGCTATATTACTGTAGCAAGGTAGAAAAGATCTCAATTACAAAATCCAGTTGTTAATTTGAGATGGACATTGGTTAGAAAAGAAAATTTTACCACCAAAATAGGTTAAAGAAAGAGACACACTCAACGGTATTTTTACCCTTTAGTAGATTAGGAGATGTAAAACATTAACTATAAATTTTTAAAATAAAAAATAAGACATAAGATATCAATTCAGCGATGATTTGAAAAGGAAAAACAAAGCAAGACATTTGAAAAATAAAGTACTAAAGACAAAATAAAAAACTAACTAAATAAAAAATAACTAGCAAAGAAATCAGCAGATAAAACATCAGTAGAAATCAAGTTCATGCATTAATGTCAATCACACCCAATCTGGTCCTTAAATTGCTGAAAATGTCGAAGGCAAGTGGTTTAGTAAATATGTCAGTCAGTTGATTCTCAGTCGCCACATGATGTAACTCAATGTCTCCCTTAGTCACATGGTCTCTAATAAAGTGATGCCTAATGTCAATGTGCTTAGTCCTTGAATGTTGGATAGGATTATTAGAAATGCAGATGGCACTAGTGTTGTCACAAAGAACAGAGATGGTGCCTACAAGTAATCCTAAATATAGTACTTGCTATTTTAACAAAAGGACTTGGGCTACATAACTTCCTAAAGCAATGTACTCAGCTTCAGCAGTGGAAAGAGCAACAGAGTTTTTCTTTCTACTAGACCAGGAGACTAAAGACTATCTTATGAATTGATAAGTCCCATAAGTACTTTTTATATCCACTTTACATCCTACAAAATCAAAATCAATATATCTAATAATATCAAAAGAAGTGTTATGCCTAGGGTAACAGATTCCTAAGTTTTGGGTCCCTAAAAGGTATCTAAGAATTCTCTTAAGTGCAGTCAGGTGGGATTCCTTAAGGTCAGTTTGAAATCTAGCACAAAGATAAACACTAAAAATTATATCAGGTTGGCTAGCAGTTAGGTAAAGTAAAGATCCAATCATCCCCCTGTACTTCTTCTGATCAACTGATTTTCCATTTGGGTTCTTGTCTAATTGAATTCCTAAGGTTATGAGAGTATTAATTGGCTTGGCTTTGTCCATTTCATATTTCTTCAAGATGTCCTTTATGTACTTTATTTGGCTCAAAAAAGTTCCATCATCTAATTGTCTAATGCTAAACCCTAAAAAGTAGGACAATTCTCCCATCATACTCATCTCAAACTCCTTACTCATTGTTTTAGAAAAATCATCACATAGCCTTTTATCAAAAGATCCAAAAATTATATCATCGACATAGATCTGAACAATGAGTAAAACATCTCCTACTTTCCTCAGGAAAAGGGTGGATTCTACACTCTCTTTAACAAACTCCCTTTTTAGTAAGAATGTGCTAAGTCTCTCATACCAAGCTCTAGGTGCCTGATTTAATCCATATAAGGCCTTTTTTAATTTGAAAATATGATTTGGAAATTGGTAACTCTCAAAACTTGGGGGTTGTTCTACAAACACATCCTCTTTTATTTACCCGTTTAAAAAGGCACTCTTAACGTCCATTTGAAAAAGTTTAAATCCCTTATAGCAAGTAAAAGCTAATAGCACTCTAATGGCTTCCAATCTAGCTACAGGGGCAAAATTCTCCTTAAAATCTATCCCTTCTATTTGGTTATACCCTTTAGCCACTAATCTTGTCTTATTCCTTACCACCACTCCAGAATCATTCACCTTATTCTTAAAGACCCACTTGGTTCCAACTACACTATACCCCTTAGGTCTTTCTACAAGCTCCCAATCATTTCTAACAAACTGGTTCAACTCCTCCTACATGGCTAAGATCCAAAATTCATCAGTAAGGGCTTGGTTTATGTTGGTGGGTTTAGTTATTGAGATAAAGGCTAAGTGGTTCACTTCCTTCCTAAGTCCATGTCTAGTCCTAACTCCATATGAAGGGTCTCCTAAAATTAGATCTTTAGGGTGACTTGAAGAGTATCTCCAATCTCTAGGAAAAGTGTGTGAAGGTTTAACCCTATTCTCCAGATCTATATTTTCTACTCCTTAGATAACCTTTCCTACTCCTTTAGTGCTCTGGTGCTCTAACCACTTCTCCAAGTTTTCTAATCTAATGGAAATTTCTCCATCATCATCATCCTCAACTCTAGGGTTTTTAGGATCAGACTCATCAAACACTACATGTATAGTCTCTTCCACCACCAAATTCCTCTTATTAAACATCCTAAAAGACTTCCCAACACTAGAATATCCTAAGAACACTCCTTCATCAGATTTTAGGTCAAATTTTCTTAAGTGAGACTTCCCATTATTGTGAATGAAAACCTTAAAACCGAAGACATGATGGTGGGAAAGATTGGGTGTCCTACCCTTAAGGATCTCATAGGGTGTCTTATCTAATTTGGCTCTAACATTCACCCTATTCAACACATAACAAGCTGTGTTAACTACTTCAGCCCAAAAGTATTTTGGAAGTAAATACTCAGCAAGCATGGCTCTAACGGCTTCTACTAAGGTCCGGTTCTTCCTTTCAGCTATCCCGTTCTGCTGAGGGGTCCTAGGAGCTGAGAAGTTGAGGCTAATCCTCTTGTCCTCACAAAAATCTCCAAATCTCTCATTTTCAAACTCTCCCCCATGGTCACTATGAATGGTCAAAATCTCACACCCAAGCTTTTTCTGAATCCAAGTGAAGAAGACTTTAAACTCATCAAATGACTCATTTTTGTGTGACAGAAATCTAATCCAAAATAATAAAACCATAGACTTTCCTTCCCAAGCTGGCAGTGCTAACGGATCCAAACAAATTCATGTGAAGGACTTCTAAAGGTCTAGAGGAGCTAATGTCCTTAATAGAGTGAAAAGTGGAGCGGATTTGCTTTCTTAATTGACAGGCATCACAAAGGTGGTCTTTTGAAAACTTAAGCTTGGCGATATCTCTAACTAGGTCTTTTTAGGTCACTTTCCTAAGGGTTTTCATACTGGCATGGCATAATCTTCTGTGCCACAACCATGAATCATCAATAGCAATTTTTAAGTAAAATAAAGTAGCACATTTAATGTTATTTAAATCAAGCATGTAAACATTGTTGATCTGCTTTCCCTACAAAACAGTGTTATTATTTAAGCTCATAATGCATGAATTTGCCAAAAATTTTATGATGAAGCCCTTGTCGCAAAGTTGACTTATGCTGAGCTAGTTGTGTTTCAGTCCATCTACAAGAAAAATATTTTCAATCAGAAGATTCTTGGAATTGCCAATTATACCTGCTCCTAACACCTTCTTGGTGGTGTTGTCTCCAAGAGTTAACTTGTCTCATGTCCTGGTTTCTAGGACTATGAATTGATTGGCATCTCCAGTCATATATCGAGAGCATCTACTGTCCAGGTACCACATGCTCTCATGAGGCCTTTTCTGAGTGCTTGCCTGCAAAATTATCAAATGTCAGATTTAGGAAGCCAAACATGTTTGGGTTCCTTCTTATGGAAAGTAGAATGCAATGCATGCTGTGGATCATGTAACTTGGGTCTCTGGACCCAATGTGGGCTATAGTGAATGGTGCAAGTGTGTGCTATGTGTCCTAGCATGCCACATGAAAAATATCTAACTCCAGGAAAAGGATGCACTAATCTACTCCTATGGTGATGCTTTTTATGCAATGCATGAAATGAAGATTTTTATTTTTAAAGGTTTTAAAATTTTCTAATTTTTTATATTCTTTTTCTAACTCAGAATGGGACAATTTTAAAGAATTATGATAATCATATAACTCAGCATACTTTTTGTTTAATGCATCAAACTCATCGAGTAAATCCATGTGATTTGAATCAATTGTTGAATGATCTTATAGAACAATTTTATACTCTTTTTTGTAAATTAAAAAATTTCAATTTCAGGCTAGCATGAGTTTTCTTAAGTTTCTAATATGATGCATGAATTTTTTTAGAAACTTGAAGGATTTGCTCATAGGTTAGTTCATATACCTCTTCTTTGTCACTTTGACCAAGATTATTGTCTGCCATAAAGCACAAGTTTGTTGTCTCCTCCTCAAGTTCAGTTTTAGGGGAATCTGATATAGAATCTGCCCAGAATGCCTTTTGGATTTGCTTTTTTCTTTTTTCCTTTTTGAGATTTGGTTTCTCCTCACCCTTCTCCTTACTTGGGTGTGCCTTAAGCATAGGACAATCAGCTTTAAAGTACCCAGGCTTCCTGCATTCAAAGCAAATTATTTCATTATAATTCTTAAAATTTATGCTACCCTTACCTTTATTCCACTTTTGATGATTCTTGTGCTTCTTCCTTAGAAAGCTCTTAAATTGCCTTGTGATTAAAGCAACATCATCGCTTTCAGACCCAGAAGAGTCAGTGTCTGAATCGTTCGCCTTAAGTGCCACCGTTTTCTCTTTCTTCCTTTCACCTACATCAAGATTTCTTTGGTTCACCTCTTGCTAAAAAGAAATGAGTAAACCAAGTAAGTTATCGATCGAATATGTATTTAAATCTTTAGATTTAGATATTGTAGTAATTTTTGCATCAAAAGAGGAAGGCAAACATCTTAAAATTTTGTTTACTTTTTCATAGTTAGAAAGTTCTCTTCCTAATGCATGCATTGAAGTAACAATCTGAGTAAACCTTGTATACATTTCAAAAATTGATTCAGAAGGTTTCATACAAAA
The DNA here is from genome assembly GCF_001605985.2 of Dendrobium catenatum. Taxonomy (NCBI): domain Eukaryota; kingdom Viridiplantae; phylum Streptophyta; class Magnoliopsida; order Asparagales; family Orchidaceae; genus Dendrobium; species Dendrobium catenatum. Next base: position 395,969 of record NW_021318507.1, on the reverse strand, counting down.
AAGTTCATAATCATGCAAGAGAATATTCCAACAGAATTGCTTGACTTCACTAGTACTTTCATAGGTGATACACAATTTATCCCAAATTTCTTTACTAGTAGTGTAAGTGGAAACATGTATGGAAACTTCCGATTTCAAAGCACCAAAAAATAGTTTTAATTGTGCTAAATCCCTATCATCTAAAGTCCATTCAATAAAAGGAAGTGGAATAGTAACGCCATTCAATTTTCTAGTTGGAGGTATATAACCATCTTTAACAAGCATCCACATGTGATAATCAATTGATTGTAAAAATGTAGACATGTGAGTTTTCCAAAAATCAAAAGGGATATTATCAAATAAAGGAGGTCGGGTAATAGAATACCCTTCCGCAGTATTACGATTTTCGTTGTTATCCATGGATCAAAATTCAAAAAGTTTTCAAACTTAGTTTTTATGAATCCCGCTCTGATACCACTTGAAAATTCATTAGGGATGTTAATCCCTTAAGAACTGCCTGAGGCTAACCAAGAGGGTGGGTGAATTGGTATTTTAAAATTTTTTGTAGGTAAAGCACAAAATTAAAACCAAAAACACCACAAAAACAATAGTACAAAAATAAATAAATGAGGAAGCAAAATAAAGAAAGATCACACAAGATTTATAGTGGTTCGGTCAATCCTTTACCTATGTCAACTCCTTGGAGGCACACTCCGAGTATTGCATTAACTAAGTGGCTCTCCTTTAGCTCCCACAGCTAAGCGAAGAAGCCTTTACAATAGACTCCTTTTCACCAACCCCAGTGCGGCACAGAACTGACTCCTTTTGCTTCCTCCTTAAGAGGGCAGAGAACCCCGACCTTTTGCTGAAGTGGACCTCCCAAGAACATCCCAAAAACAAAGGACGAAGAACGGAGATGATAACTTAGAACCTTTCTTGGAGCAACTTTTGTGAATCCTCTCACAAACTCCCTCTCACAAGTTCCTCTCTCTCCCCCTCTCCCAAGGCTTTCTCAAGTCAAGACAGCAGCACTCAAGGTCTTGTTGTATAAGAAAATTTGGGTCCTTTAAATAAAATTTCAAGAACTGACATTATCGTCCATGACGATAGGAATATCGTCCTGACGGATCAGTACAAAATTAGCTCAATCAGCCGGGACGATTCAGGACGATCAGAGAAAAATTAGTTATATCATCCAGGCTGATACAATATCGTCCTGGCCGATTAGTTCAAATTTGAGTACAATCGTCCTGAACATCGCCCTAAATAGATGCTAGCCGATGTCAATCATTCAGGACATCGTCCTGGTCGATTCTGTGATCGGCCCGGCCGATGTGATCGTATCAATCAGCCTTAATTGCTTTCCATAATTGCTAGATTAATTTAGGAATAATTGTGTTGTATCGTCCAGGCCGATATGGAGATCATCCGGGCCGACAATTTAAAAAAAAATACTTAAATTGATCATGGCGGCTAATTCTTTCTGATTTGAGCCTATCATCCTGGCCGATATAAGTATCATCCAGGATAATTTACTTAATGATGGTTGCTTAACAAGGATGCCCTAATTAGGGTTTTTATTTGAGTTGAATCGTCTTGGCCAATAGAAACATTGTCCTGGACGATGTACTCAAAGCATAAAAACTCAAAAAACCCATCAAGTGTGTGTATGCAAGATTACTTAGCATCATGAACCACTTTTATAATTGACTCAAGAAAGAAAAAAATATATACTTGACTCAACTTAAATCAATGCAATGCATGCTAATTGACTCGAATGCATAAAATGGATATGAAGCAGTTTAAAAATTAGGCTTAGAAAATAGGTTTTTCCCTAGAGATTGCACAACTTCCCCTTGACAGAACTGCACCCTCATAGGTCAAGTGGTCTGCCAGAACCCGCAGGCGGGGAGGTGCCTAACAAGGAAGAGAAAGTATTAATATGCTAATGCTGACTCTCGGCGGTCCTGAGCTTACTTCTTAGATCATTAGAATTATTATGTGAACCTAAAAATTTTATTAGGATTACAAGTAGAAGAATTTTATACGTACCCTTACTTAAAAAAAAAGCACTCCGATTCGTATCCAGGATAAAATAAAACACGATATGACAGGGCCCTAAAAAAAGCTACTACACAAACAAAATAAACAATAAAATTTAATAATCCAAATATAATGTCTAATGTCCAAAGTCCATATATTTACATCCAAAATTTGCAAAAAGTAAAGTGGTCGGGCACCACTAACAACAAACCCGGATTCTAATCCTAAGAATGACGCAAGTGATTTTTGAAATGGAATATATTCTTTCTTGTATCTTCATTTCTTTGTCTTGTTTCTTCCATATTTTCATTTCATCTTTTATTCTTCTATGAACTCCTTGGATTCGTCGGGTCTGGATATCCAAAATGAAAAAGAAACTCATCTCTAAAAGGGGTATTTTCTTTTCTATTTGGATACTAAAATCATCTTAATTTGGCTTTCCAAATAAAAAAGAATAATCCTTTAAGGTATATTCTCTTTTCTTTGAATTCCAAATTGTATGTGATATTCCACTTTCAAAATCACTTTCATATATCTTGACTTTTAATACATTACATTTACATTTGCATTTACATCCCAGAAAGAAAAAGAAAATCTAAACCACCTACAGGGTTATCCTAAGCATAAATCATCCCAAGCAGTTATATATATGCATTTAAATTAAATAACTCACCCACACTTTGCCACACTCTTTTTATTTGGGGACTAAGCAACTGGAGCACCTGTAGCATTTATATGATTATTAATTAATTAGCCCCCTTTTTACTGCCATGCATGAGTATGGCCACATGCAGAAAATCTTGTTAACAACCAGATTGCCCCTAACCTACGGAGTGCAGTAAAAGTAAATAAACAAACACATCAAAAGTTTTACATCCAGCATGCAATGAAAGCCGAGAAAAAGCCCGTCACAATGCAGTAAGGAAATAAACACCTGCCTAACCTAAAACTAGAGTCGGTTGTACTAGCAAACAAATCTAAGTGTGTGTAGTAAGCTGTGAGATTTTGATATGTCCTAGGTCAATTATTGGCTAAAGTTTTCTAATTGATTAAATTTTAATTTGAAAATATTCATTTATCTTAAGGTGAGATGTCACTACATTTTTTATGTTATATGTTTCTATCCTATAGTGTGCATGCATCCTAAGTCTAGGTTTTCTAAGACTCGGTCCTTAATTATTGTCCTTAAATGTTGCTAGTGTTATATGGGATGAAAAAGTTTTGTTATTACTAACTCTTAGGACTTTAAGTGCGTATAAAAGGATTTAAGGATATAAGAGTAAATAAAAGTAAACATAATAAAATTGAAGTTACTACAGGGACCTAAAGGAAGGGTTCGCACAAACCACATCAAGGGGGCCCCTAAAGGTTTTCTAAGTTTAGAATACTCACA
>NW_021318507.1:378632-391133 GCF_001605985.2 Dendrobium catenatum | reverse complement strand
GGGAGGGAGGGAACATACTTTTCATTTTAGCATTGAAAACCATAGGTCTTATTATTTAAGTGTTTAGAGGAGTCAACTACAATGAAGTTTTAATTACAATTTAAGGAAGATAGAGGTAAATTTCTTTTTAAAAGAAATCAACCTGCTATTTTTTCTAGCAAAATTATTTTTATAAGCTTAACTTGTATTCGAACATTCAAACTTTTCTCAAATCAAATTGAATTTAATCTTGAAAATCTTGCATATATCAGATTCTGGACCCTGTCCTAGCAAACATATCAAGCTACAAAAGACATGTAACTATAATATGTTAATAGGACAAGCAAAAAGTTTTGATTTGAAGGTTTGAGCTTTTGGACATTATCCTATCACACATATTAAGCTATATAAAAAATATATATAACTATAATATGTTGGTTTAGATAAGGAGAAAACTTTGATTTAAAAGTTTAAATTTTCTTGAGATTTGTCCAGCCACATATCGAGTTACAAAAATATATAACTGCAACATGTTGGCTAGGATACGGAGAAGTTTAAATTTTTGAAGACTTAAAATTTTTTGGACCCAATCCAAATAATACATTAAGTTACTAAAAGAAGTAACTGTACATATTACTAAAGATTGGGCAAAGAGATTTTGGACCCAGTGCTAAGTCAAACATCAAGCTACAAGAAAAATGTATCTGCAACATTCAAATTAGCAAACATGGATTTTCTTTACAAAAAGGCCATTATAAAGGAGCTCCTCGTTAATTTTCTAACGGGGTCCAAAATAAGACCACTAAAATTTTTTAGATACCGGCCAATTTATTCAAGAATGAAATGAATAAAAGAACCGGCGGAAGAAAGGTAGTTACAAACTATGACAAGCACAAGTATACTATCGATTAAAGGGTATAAAATACTGTTAAAGATGGAGAGAGGATTGATCCCCAGCAGAGTCGCCAGAAAAACCTTGGTGGGAAAAATTGTGTATCACCACGCAGATTTTGATTTCTCCTATTTTGTAATCGAATACTGCATTAAGAATAAAGTACAATCTCGATAGGCTGACACAATATTCTATAATGGATTCAATATCAAAATAGGGTTTTGAAAATTGATATTTCTATAATCAAACATAGTTCAAATAATGACATATTATTTCGAAAGATAAACATGGAATTCTTAAGAATGCGTTTAAAAATAGAAATAAATTTTTTGAAAAATTTATTCATTCTTTTATTTAGATATAACAAGAAGAATATTATATCATCTTAAAAGATGAATATAACATTCTTTAAGACATCCAAAAATAAGAATGAGTTTTATAAAATTCATTATTTCTTAAATTAAATATAACAAATAGGATATTATATTATCTGAAAAGATAATAATAATATCCTACAAGTATATTTAAGATTAGAAATGAAGTTTTTAAAGACATCTACATTCCCAAATATTCTTCCCTTATTTTTTATGAATAAAACAATGTTTATTTTAGTCTAGGATTCTCAAATCCCTATAGGAGCAAACTCCTATAGTTAATTACATCCTAGGAGAAATGCTCCTAAGAAAACTCTCGATTAAAGTAGTGATTTCATATCCTTTTGATTACAAAGTAGAAGACAAGGAACAGAAGTAAGGATTTTCCATGGAGAAAACTCAATGTTGAATATTTATTAGCAAGTCAAAGGAGGAAAAGTAGGAGGAGACAAATTCTGAGAAGCTCAGAGGCAACCACAGTCTATCCTATGTTGGGCTTTACATTTTAAGAGAGAAATTTTATGTTTAAGTTGACATTTTTTAGAAATTTGGGATTATATTCCCGGAGGACAAGGACTTAAGATCTAAAAAGAATTTACCTCAGAACCTAAATCTAATTTGGATACTATAAAATAGTGACGCGAACCTAACTAATGAAGTGCAAATCTGGACTTATACCGGCCTGGATTGGGGAGCCAGCTAACCACCTAAATGCTTTAAAACCATGTGTCCAGTCTCTTATGAAAGATGGGTAGGGATATTATTTAAGTTTTAAGGAATTGAGGGCCGACATCTAAGATAGATCCTAATTGACCCCTCAACTTATGTAGGGTGAAAAATGTCTAGAAATGCAATTAATATTTTGGACTCTTTTTAATTTGTATTTAATGCAATGCATGCTAATTGACTCGAATGTATAAAATGAATATGAAGCAGTTCTAAAATTATGCTTAGAAAATAGGTTTTGCCCTAGAGATTGCACAGCTTTCCCTTGACAGAACTGCACCCTCATAGGTCAAGTGGTCTGCTAGAACCCGCAGGCGGGGAGGTGCCTAATAAGGAAGAGAAAGTATTAATATGATTATGCTGACTCTCGGCGGTCCCGAGCTTACTTCTTAGATCATTAGAATTACTATGTGTGCCTAAAAATTTTATTTGGATTACAAGTAGAAGAATTTTATACGTACTCTTACTTAAAAAAAAAGCACTCCGATTCGTATCTAGGCTAAAACAAAACAAAACCTGCAAGGGCCCTAAATAAAGCTACTGCACAAACAATATAAACAATCAAATTTAATAATCCAAATATAATGTCTAATGTCCAAAGTCCATATAATTACATCCAGAATTTGCAGAAAAGTAAAGTGTCCGGGCACCACTGACAACAAACCCGGATTCTAATCCTAAGAATGACACAAGTGATTTTTGAAATGGAATATATTCTTTCTTATATCTTCATTTCTTCATCTTCTTTCTTCCATATTTTCATTTCATCTTTTCTTCTTCTACGAACTCCTTGGATCCGTCGGGTCTGGATATCCAAAATAAAAAAGAAACTCATCCCTAAAATGGGTATTTTCTTTTCTATTTGGATACTAAAATCATCCTAATTTGGCTTTCCAAATAAAAAAGAATAATCATTTAAGGTATATTCTCTTTTCTTTGAATTCCAAATTGGATGTGATATTCCACTTTCAAAATCACTTTCACATATCTTGACTTTTAATACATTACATTTACATTTGCATTTACATCTTAGAAAGAAAAAGAAAATCTAGACCACCTATAGGGTTATCCTAAGCAAAAATCATCCCAAGCAGTTATATATATGCATTTAAATTAAATCACTCAGCCACACTTGGTCACATACTTTTTATTTGGGGACTAAGCAACTAGAGCACCTATAGCATTTATATGATTATTAATTAATTAGCCCCCTTTTTACTGCCCTACATGAGTGTGGCCACCTGCAGAAAATCTTGTTAATAACCAGATAGCTCCTAACCTACGTGTAATCTAATCGTCAAACAAATCACATCACAGAGTGCAGTAAAAGTAAATAAACAAACACATCAACAGTTTTACATCCAACATGCAATGAAAGCCGAGAAAAAGCTCGTCACAATGCAGTAAGGAAATAAACACCATCCTAACCTAAAATTAGAGTCGATTGTACTAGCAAACAAATCTAAGTGTGTGTAGTAAGATGTGAGATTTTGATATGTCCTAGGTCAATTATTGGCTAAAGTTTTCTAATTGATTAAATTTTAATTTGAAAATATTCATTAATCTTAAGGTGAGATGTCATTAAATTTTCTATGTTATATGTTTCTATCCTGTAGTGTGCATGCATCCTAAGTCTAGGTTTTCTAAGACTCGGTCCTTAATTATTATCCTTAAATGTCGCTAGTGTTATATGGGATAAAAAAGTTTTGTTATTACTAACCCTTAGGACTTTGCGTGCGTATAAAAGGATTTAAGGATCTAAGAGTAAATAAAAGTAAACCTAATAAAATTGAAGTTACTACAGTGACCTAAAAGAAGGGTTCGCACAAACCACATCAAGGGGGCCCCTAAAGGTTTTCTAAGTTTAGAATACTCACAGTCACCGGGGGCTACGACCCGGTGGTTCCGCCCGTAGCACCTCTACCCAGTTGGATAGAGGCAACTAACGACGTTAGTCCCTTGTACATTTATTCCCTCGACCGGTACCGTTTCATCACAGTTCATGCAAGTAAAGAAAAGAAAACAGAGAAAATAGGGATTAGAAAGCACATTTAATAATTAATAATAAAATAATTGAAATTTACTAAAAATAAAGACGTACCTTTCTTCGGGCTTGATTGCTGGTTCTGTTGACTTGGCTTTTGAAACCTTTCACTTTTGAACACATATTTCATATTCATTTCAAAGCATAAGAAAGTAAAAAGAGAAAAAGGAGTAAAAAGAGATGCTTAGTTCTTCTTCGAAACTTCACTTTCTAATAGACATTCAGCTAACACACTCTCCAACATACACACAACTCCTTACTTTACACATACAAAAATTTACATTTCCAAAACACAAAATTTCCATCACACTTAATTTTTACCTACAAAAAACTCATTTTTTATTTCTCACACATATAACTTTTTTAAAACAAATATATATATATATATATATATATATATATATCCTCCAACAACCAAGTTTCACTTTTCAACAAAACATAAACTTTTCCAAAACACAACTCCATTTTCAACATACACTTCTCATTTTTCAAAAAATATCACACTCATACGCTTTGCTTTTATTTTCTTTTCCAAAGTTCATACAATTTTACTTTCAAGATATACAATTCTTTCTTTTCCAACATACATTTTTTCATCATCGCACACTTTTGCTTCTTAACAATCTAACTTTCCATTTTCACTCTTTCACACACTTTATTCTTCAACACAAATACTTTCACATTCATTCATACTTTGATCTCACAATCCAATCTTTCTTTCAACCTTTCCCATTTTTCAACTTTCAAAGTACACACCTTTTGCCTTTCAAATATCATATTATCACCTTTCAAAGTACACACACATCTTAATCTTTCAAAATCTACAAACTTTTCTATACATACCTCCCACAAAATAAATATTTTACTTTTTAAAATGCTTTATACATGTCACCCTTCAAAAACATATACACATATTACCTTTCAAAAATACATATTTTCATCCTTCAAAAGATACATATTTCACCAATCAACTATACACTTTCATTTTTTATACTCTTATACGCTTTCCTATCAATAATATTCTGAAAGCAATAATAAAGATATATAGTCATTAGAAGCCAGAGAAAACCATTATGGGTAAACTTTTCAAAGAACTATTAGAGGAAATAAACCATTCGATCTTTTCTAATCTCAAGATAAGATTACAAACTAGATGTTAGAAATGAAAGATATATAATAAATAATTCATCTTCTCATCTCTAATAAATATTTTCAATCAAATAAACATTTCCGAACATATATTACAATTACTATAACTAAATGAAATTATCAAATTTTCATTTCACACTTTCCTCTCAAATGAAAAGGAGAACCTGTAAATTTTAACCATATTTTTTTTTAATAAGAAATGCATTTAATCTTCATCTAACGGTAATGAGGAATATACATACACTCCTATCTAATAGTTTATACATTCAAGAATCATTGAAGTGCCCAGCAAAATCCGGTTAAACAAGCATAAGAAAATCATTCTCTTTGCAATAAGAGAAAGCAAGACAAATTAACACTTCTCTATTTTCAACTCTGCATACTTTCTTTTCCTTCCAAAAATGATAGCAATAACCTCTCCTAACTCATTTCTATCAACAAAATTTACTAAATTGAAAAGAAAGAAGACGAGGAAGTAGAAAATATACGGAGAATTATGAAGATTGTGGACGATTAGAACAAGGGAAATCAAATCGGGCTCCTTGGGGCAGAATGAACTAGGGCAGGTGACGAATAGACTCGGCGAACTCTCCCTTCGGCTAGAGCTAGTGATCGATGTCGAAGATGCTGAGCACAGTAAAGGCAGAACGGAATGATTCCTTAAGGTTTCGATCGGTTTTCCTTGAACTCGGTTTCACGAGAGCGACGGAGAGAGAGGGTTCTCATCTGTGCTTCTTCTAAACTGAGAGAGGACTGAGTGTGCGAGAGAGCAAGAGGCTGTGTGAAATGGGGTTGGGGTTCATTCAGACAGAGAGCCAGAGATGCGAGTGCTCTTGCCTTGACTTCTTGTGAATTAAGAGAGGCGGGCTGTACGTGTGAGGTCACGGGAGGAGGAGTACGGTTTTGTATGTGTGAATGAATAGGGGACGTGCTAGAGGGGCGAACAGAAGAGAGGGGTTTCGGAAATCAGAGAGAGAGCGAGCAGGCCTCCTGCGAATAAGAGGCGTCAGGCTTTCTTCCTAGGGGTAAAATCGACGGGAGAGAGGGAGGGCGATCTTCACCTTCTCGTTGTCGTACGAAGCCGAGAAGAGACGGAGAGGCGGGGCTCTTGAATTGCATAGGGAGAGGGCTTTTTTTTTTTGAAACTGCTCAGAGGGAGAGCAGGCGGTTCATCCGAATAAAAGGGGTAGTGGGTTTGAGTGATTAGGCTGATCTAATTAAATCTAAAACCCTCTCTCAATTCAAATTAGTGGTTAGGATTAATCACAGCTTAAAGAAGAGTTCAAGAGTTAATTTATAGTTCAAATTGATTTAGAGATTAATTTTGAAAATAATTGATAATTTAAAATACATATCTTAAGTTAATTTTAAAATAGAAATAATTTTGAATTACTTATTTTTATCTCATTTATAATACTTTAAATTCAATCAAGTCGAAACAAATCAATTTAGATTAATAGAAGCTTGTGTTGTTATATCATCGAGTCAATTTTATTTATAGTGTCAAGTTAAGATGAATTTGGAAGTTGAGTTGATTTGAGTTCAGTTGGAAATTTAATAAAATTTAGAATGAATTGATTTTGATTTAGGTCGAATGATAAGTTCGAGTTGATGCTATGTCAGTTGGTATCCACCTAAGAGAAATCCTGCGTGTGACGTCTATTCTAGGCTACGAAAACCTAGGTGCTAGAATTGAATCTGGGGAAATTGACCTCGAATAATGAGGTCAACAAATGGACCCCCACTAAGCATGATAAACTTACCAAAGTTTATCGTGCGTATTGGCGTTGACCGAAACAATCAACTAGATCCAAAATTGAAATTTAGCATTTGAGCATAAGAAATGAAGTGATTTTGAGGTTGATGTCGGCATTGATTCTTTAGTGATTTAATAACTAAAGATATTTGTATCATTTGGTAAAGTGAATATATGAAAAAGTTAAATGTAGTGATTTGAATGTAGTTTGACAGGAATGTAAGAGTTGATGTAATTTTGATTTGAAATGATTTTGATAAGACTAGAGACTTCTTTCTAGTCCAAGAGAAAGGATGCCACCAAGTGGATACTTACACCTAACTCAACAAACTAGAGGGCGTCTTCTAAGAAAAGAGAGCAACCTATGGAATAGATTATATCTAATCTCAGAAGGTTTAAATTTTAAATTTTAATTGGATGGTGCCACGAGGGGTGTTCTCAAACTCCAGCGGATGATTGTAAGGAAAGGATGCCTAAGTGTGGGGACTCACACCTAACCTTAGAGGATCAGATGATCATATGAAAAGGAAGCCTAAGTGTGGGGACTCACACCTAATCATAGAGGATATACTTAAAATTTAAGATTTTCACTAGGATGGTGCCATGAGGGGTGTTCTCCAACTCTAGCGAATGATCGTAAGGAAAGGATGCCTAAGTGTGGGGACTCACACCTAACCTTAGAGGATCATATGATCATATGAAAAGGAAGCCTAAGTGTGGGGACTCATGCCTAATCATAGAGGATCGATTTAAGATTTAAAATTTAATAAAAAGAAGATGCCACTAGGGATGCTTATACTTTTCCTCGGGATGAAGATTAGGATACCACTAGGGATGCTTATACTTTTCCTCAGGATGAAGATTAGGATGCCACTAAGGATGCTTATTCCTAACTTCAAAGATGTCAATAGGATGTCGTAAAAGCGGACTCAAACCTAAAGACGGATTTAAACTGGATGGCTGCTGTAAAAGTGGACTTAAGCCAGAAGTCAATAGGATGCCGTAAAAGTGGACTTAGACCTAAAGACAGATTTAAACTGGATTGGCTGTCGTAAGAGCGGACTTAAGCTAGAAAGTTAATAGGATGTCATAAAAGCGGACTTAGACCTAAAGACAGAATTAATCAGGTTTGGCTGCCGTAAGAGAGAACTTAAGCCAGAAAGTCAATAGGATGCCGTAAAAGCGGACTTAGACCTAAAGACAAATTTAAACTGGAATGGCTTCCGTAAGAGTGGACTTAAGCTAGAAAGTCAATAGGATGCCGTAAAAGCGGCTTAGACCAGAAAGTCAATAGGATGTCATAAAAGTGGACTTAGACCAGAAAGTCAATAGGATGCCGTAAAAGCGGACTTAGACCTAAAGACGGATTTAATCAGGATGGCTGCCGTAAAAGTGGACTTAAGCTAGAAAGTCAATAGGATGTCGTAAAAGCGGACTTAGACCTAAATATGGATTTAATCAGGATGGCTATCGTAAAAGCGAACTTAAACCAGAAAGTCAATAGGATGCCGTAAAAGCGGACTTAGACCTAAAGACGGATTTAAACTGGATGGCTGCCGTAAAAGCGGACTTAAGCCAGAAGTCAATAGAATGCCGTAAAAGCGGACTTAGACCTAAAGACTGATTTAAGATTGAATTTAGAAATATAATTGATTTCCTTAAAGTTTTGGATTATTTCCCTTTAGTGCAAATGACATTGACAAATTATAAATATTCTACTATAGATCAAAACATTTGTATATGTCATTTTCTAGAAGGGAAAGAAAAAACATTTTGACGATTGATAGACTTGAAAATATTTTGATTAAAATTTTGTTTTATCCTTCATTATAAATGATCTTTATAACTTACAAATAATCCACTAGGGATTATGTTTTTATATTGGATCAACATATATGAGAAAAACAAAAGGGGAGTAGTTTGATCATGTTTGATAAGTAAAGACTTAACAAAGCATATCGACCACCAAAGGAGAAATGCAAGATTTTGTTTAATGATTGATTCTATGATTGAATTTGTTTCGATTAACTCAAAGAAAATAATTTGAATTTTCTAAAGTCTTCATTTACATGTTCTAAGAGAACTAAATGCAACATGATAAAATTTTCCTTAGAAAATTTTAACTTTTGCATGAGTTGTTATAGAACAATGAGTATATTTGAGCATCCTTTATAGTGAAAACACTAAGGAATACCAAATACTCACAATGATTGAGAAAAGTTTGATTTTCATAAAAAAGTGAATGCTTTATTTTTTATTTGATAATTTTCTTATAATATTTGACTGTGATCGCTTAAGTTTTTATCATCTTCACCCAATCAAAATGACATTGGAAAAGATTCAAAAACTCAACGAAGGATGGGTTGACTCCCTCTAAATTAAATAGTTTGAATATGACCAACATGAGTTTAATCAAAATATCCAAAACTTAACAATTTTCTTTAAAGAAAAGTGTAGTTTCAAAGATTTTAAATTTCAATGCTATAGAAAGATTCTTTAATGGGGATAGAGTTGTTTAGGTTCTAATATCTAAATCTAATTTTTGATAAAGATATACCGTGAACTGAATTTTATATCTTTTTTACCATAGACTTTATCAGGAATAGAATCCCTCCAATTCTAACATCCAAGATTAGTCAATTATGGACTTAATCAAATTGTAGCTTGATTTTGTCTTGAATTTTGACAAAGATTTAAACAAAAGTATCATCGACATCACTGAGTATAGAACCCCTCATGTTCTAACATTCTATTTCAGTCAATAATAGATTTAAATTTGGAAGTTATAGTTATTCAATAGTGAATGAGAACATTAGACAATCATCTCAGAACCAACTAAGGGATATCCCTTAGTTTAGTTTCAAAATTTTGAATCTAAAGAAAGTGATTTTTATATCCATAAATATCACTATAGATTATCCAATATCAGGATCCTGTCTATAATCTCATTCAAATTGGAAGATTTCCAAAAGAGAGTTAAAGATTTTTTTTTTAATCATGATTTGTTTATGCATCTCAATTAGGTTATATATTTGAAACCCAAATAATGCATAACCAACACCATTATAATTTCATTTAGATTGATAATTTATATATTTTTTTCTTAAAAATGATTTGAATATATAAACTGACCTACTCAAGTTGCTAACTAGAGAGGTCTCAAGATTTAGATTTTGTTAACCCAGATCAAAGCTCCCTACAAGCAAAACTGGGGTTTTCTTCTTTATATTTTTCTTCTTTTTGAATTAAGATTTATAACAAAAGAGAATCAAATTGGACGTAGAAATTCAACATTTCCAAATCATTTATATGATATATATATATTACATCTAATAGAACATCAATGCTTGATGATGAACCAAAATTTTGAATTCTCAAAGTCAAGTGTTAAAAATACTAAAGGATGAATAGGTCCTATGATATTCAAGATTTAGAAAGGGAAGCCACTTTTTTATTTATTTATTTTTTTTGCTACACATTTAATGAATGTGTCTCTTTTTTCTTTTCTTTTCTTTTTCTTCTTCACCTTTTTTTTAGTAGGCTTCCTTTATTTAATTCTTAAAATAATTATTTCAATTGTAAAATCATCTTCCAAGTATAAGAGTGAAAAAATAACCCTCTTATACAAGAAATATGGATTTATAAATTAGACCCAATCCTATAGTATGAATAAACAACTTCAATGAGATAATTATGAAATAAATTCATCAATTCAAAATATGCCTATGAGATGTATAATGATAAGAAGATGATTAAAATTTCCACTTCCTCCAATTTCAATTTGAAATAAATTCTAATTCAAAAGAAGATACATATTGATATCATAATGGATAAACCATAATATGATAATTTAATTTTATCACAATTGAAGAAGAAAACTATTAAAGATGTTATAAAATCACCTGACTCGGTATCAATTCAAGGTGTGTCAATTAATTTTAAGGAAAAGCCACATGACAAAGAAATGTTTATCATATCATGGGTTAGCCTTAATAAATAACCTTGAATTATCCCAAGTCTTTGACTGAAAGGGGAATTTAAGATGATCAATCTTAATAAGAATTGCTCATTAGTTTTCTCAAATGGAGTAATAAAGCCAAGAGTAAACTTAGATAATATTTGATTTTAAAATATTACCATAAGAGAAAACTTCAGATGATAAACAAAAGCTTATATGTGATTGACTAAATTATTCATCTTTATTGCATGCCTTTAGATCCCATTTTATCAGAGTTAAACCACATGGCAGAGGACAAATCGTCGTACTCATGTAGTACTCTTAGGAAATAGGATTTATAGGCATATATAACTTTAACCTACAAGAAGGTTTAAAGGTGAGGGAATTTATAATGATTTTCAAACATTGAATATATCAACCAATATTTATACATTCCTAATATTAGAAATATCAAAATATGGTTGAACTTAAATTTTGAAAATATATTTGAATTTAATTAAGACAATTGCTAGGAAACTAGCAAAAATAGTTAAACTTTTGTGCTTTGAGGTTCCAAAAGAAAATGACATTAAATATATCTTCATTTAAAGCCTTAATCCACCCAAGTGGAGGGAGGGAGGGAACACATTTTTTATTTTAGCATTGAAAACCAAAGGTCTTATTCTTTAAGTGTTTAGAAGAGTCAACCACAATAAAATTTTAATTATAATTTAAGTAAGATAGAGGTAAATTTCTTTTTAAAAGAAATCAACCTACTATCTTCTAGCAAAAATTATTTTTATAAGCTTAACATGTATTTGAACCTTCAAACTTTTCTCAATTTAAATTGACTTTAATCTTGAAAATCTTGCATAGATCAGATTATGGACCCTGTCCTAGCAAACATATCAAGCTACAAAAGACATGTAACTATAATATGTTAATAGGACAAGCAAAAAGTTTTGATTTGAAGGTTTGAGCTTTTGGACATTATCCTATCACACATATTAAGCTATATAAAAAATATATATAACTATAATATGTTGGTTTAGATAAGGAGAAAACTTTGATTTAAAAGTTTAAATTTTCTTGAGATTTGTCCAGCCACATATCGAGTTACAAAAATATATAACTGCAACATGTTGGCTAGGATACGGAGAAGTTTAAATTTTTGAAGACTTAAAATTTTTTGGACCCAATCCAAATAATACATTAAGTTACTAAAAGAAGTAACTGTACATATTACTAAAGATTGGGCAAAGAGATTTTGGACCCAGTGCTAAGTCAAACATCAAGCTACAAGAAAAATGTATCTGCAACATTCAAATTAGCAAACATGGATTTTCTTTACAAAAAGGCCATTATAAAGGAGCTCCTCGTTAGTTTTCTAACGGGGTCCAAAATAAGACCTCTAAATTTAATATTTTGAAGACTTAAAATTATTCGGACCCAATCCAAATAATATTTTAAGTTACTAAAAGAAGTAACTATACATATTACTAAAGATTGGGCAAAGAGATTTTGGACCCAGTGCTAAGTCAAACATCAAGCTACAAGAAAAATGTAACTACAACATTCGAATTAGCACGTAGGAAATTTCTTTACAAAAAGGTCGTATAAAGGAGCTTCCCATCAGTTTTTTAA
>NW_021318507.1:362102-374871 GCF_001605985.2 Dendrobium catenatum | reverse complement strand
CATTTTCAACATACACTTCTCATTTTTCAAAAAATATCACACTCATACGCTTTGCTTTTATTTTCTTTTCCAAAGTTCGTACAATTTTACTTTCAAGATATACAATTCTTTCTTTTCCAACATACATTTTTTCATCATCGCACACTTTTGCTTCTTAACAATCTAACTTTCCATTTTCACTCTTTCACACACTTTATTCTTCAACACAAATACTTTCACATTCATTCATACTTTGATCTCACAATCCAATCTTTCTTTCAACCTTTCCCATTTTTCAACTTTCAAAGTACACACCTTTTGCCTTTCAAATATCATATTATCACCTTTCAAAGTACACACACATCTTAATCTTTCAAAATCTACAAACTTTTCTATACATACCTCCCACAAAATAAATATTTTACTTTTTAAAATGCTTTATACATGTCACCCTTCAAAAACATATACACATATTACCTTTCAAAAATACATATTTTCATCCTTCAAAAGATACATATTTCACCAATCAACTATACACTTTCATTTTTTATACTCTTATACGCTTTCCTATCAATAATATTTTGAAAGCAATAATAAAGATATATAGTCATTAGAAGCCAGAGAAAACCATTATGGGTAAACTTTTCAAAGAACTATTAGAGGAAATAAACCATTCGATCTTTTCTAATCTCAAGATAAGATTACAAACTAGATGTTAGAAATGAAAGATATATAATAAATAATTCATCTTCTCATCTCTAATAAATAATTTCAATCAAAGAAACCTTTCCGAACATATATTACAATTACTATAACTAAATGAAATTATCAAATTTTCATTTCACACTTTTCTCTCAAATGAAAAGGATAACCTGTAAATTTTAACCATATTTTTTTTAATAAGAAATGTATTTAATCTTCATCTAACGGTAATGAGGAATATACATACACTCCTATCTAATAGTTTATACATTCAAGAATCATTGAGGGGCCCATCAAAATCCGGTTAAACAATCATAAGAAAATCATTCTCTTTGCAATAAGAGAAAGCAAGACAAATAAACACTTCTCTATTTTCAACTCTGCATACTTTCTTTTCCTTCCAAAAATGATAGCAATAACCTCTCCTAACTCATTTCTATCAACAAAATTTACTAAACTGAAAAGAAAGAAGGCGAGGAAGTAGAAAATATATCGAGAATTATGAAGATTGTGGATGATTAGAATAAGGGAAATCAAATCAGGCTCCTTGGGTCAGAATGGACTAGGGAACGCGATGAATAGACTCGGTGATCTCTCCCTTTGGCTAGAGCTAGTGATCGATGTCGAAGATGCTGAGCACAGCAAAGGCAGAACGGCATGATTCCTCAAGGTTTCCATCAGTTTTCCTTGAACTCGGTTTCACGAGAGAGACGGAGAGAGAGGGTTCTCGTCTGGGCTTCTTCTGAACTGAGAGAGGACTGAGTGTGCGAGAGAGCAAGCGGCTGCGTGAAATGGGGCTGGGGTTCGTTCGGACAGAGAGCCGGAGATGCGAGAGCTCTTGCCTTGACTTCTTGCGAATTAAGAGAGGTGGGCTGGGCGTGTGAGGTCACGGGAGGAGGAGTCTGGTTCTGTATGTTAGAATGGATAGGGGACGTGCTGGAGGGGTGAACAGAAGAGAGGGGTTTCAGAAATTAGAGAGAGAGCGAGCAGGCCTCCTACGAATAAGAGGCCTTGGGCTTTCTTCCTAGGGGAGAAACCGACGGGAGAGAGGGAGGGCGATCTTCACCTTCTCGCTGTCGTACCAAGCCGAGAAGAGACAGAGAGGCGGGGCTCTTGAATTGCATAGGGAGAGGGCTTTTTTTTTTGAAACTGCTCAGCGGGAGAGTAGGCGGTTCATTCGAATAAAAAGGGTAGTGGGTTTGAGTGATTAGACTGATCTAATTAAATCTAAAACCCTCTCTCAATTCAAATTCGTGGTTAGGATTAATCACAGCTTAAAGAAGAGTTCTAGAGTTAATTTATAGTTCAAATTGATTTAGAGATTAATTTAGAAAGTAATTGATAATTTAAAATACATATCTTAAGTTAATTTTAAAATAGAAATAATTTCGAATTACTTATTTTTATCTCATTTATAATACTTTAAATTCAATCAAGTCGAAACAAATCAATTAAGATTAATAGAAGCTTGTGTTGTTATATCATAGAGTCAATGTTATTTAGTGTCAATTTAAGATGAATTTGGAAGTTGAGTTGATTTGAGTTCAGTTGGAAATTTAATAAAATTTAGATTGAATTGATTTTGATTTAGGTCGAATGATAAGTTCAAGTCGATGCTATGTCAGTAGGTATCCACCTAAGAGAAATCCTGCGTGTGACGTCTATTCTAGGCTACGAAAACCTAGGTGCTAGAATTGAATCTGGGGAAATTGACCTCGAATAATGAGGTCAACAGACGGGTCAACAAGTTAACTTTTCCAAATCTTCTATCCTCTTTAGCAATTATATGGAGAGGAGTTGGAGGAGGGCCATTTCCAAGATTATGGGCTTTATGGAAGTTAAAGAGCTACACTACTTGGGCATCAAGATTGCTTTATGAAGGCTTATTGCAGCAGATTACTTGAATCTTTTGGAGAAATCAGTCTCAAAACTTGAGGTGTGGGGTAAGAAATTCATCTCCTTTTCTAGGTGATTGGTGCTTATTAAGTCGGTGATGCTCTCAATTCCAGTGTTTTATTCTTCTCTTTCTTTAGTTTCTTTGAGTATTTTGAAGAAGCTTGATAAGATGTGTAGGGAGTTCTTATGGAACAAAAAAGATGGAGGTCATGGTTTACATTTTGTTGCTTGGAATGATATTTGTGAACCGGTTTTAAATGGAGGACTATGGATTCATTATGCGGTTGCTTTTGTGGAGCCTTTGAGCGCAAAATTGGTTTGGGATTATTTAAACAAAGTAAATTCTATTCTCAGTAAGTAATTACTTACAAAGTAATGTAGAAATATTTGGTTTGATGAGGGAAGGTTGAATGTTTTTTCGACATGGAAATTACTGCTTAGTGGAGCTAATGCTCTTAAACCAATTGTAAGGTGGAAAATGGCTTCTGGGTCTTCAGTTAATATTCTGAAAGATATTTGGGTATTTGATAGAAGCTTTTCCAGGTGTCCAACATTCATTGCAGTGGTGGATGGAGAGTTTCCTTCTTTGGTTAGCTTTATTTATTATGGAGCTTGGAATTGGGTAAAGCTAGCTGAATTTTTAGGAGCAGATTTGGTTAAAGTTATCCTTCACGTCGGGATTAGTTCGGAGCATGCAAAGGATGAATTGGAACTTTTAAGTAACTTCTCTAGTAAATCTATTACAGCTTTGGCCAAGTGCTCGGAGGCAATGTCTGAGGCGGAAGACCCTGTTTTAATATAGGCTTGGAAATGGTTGAAGGATTTAAAGCTTAATCCTCGTATTGCATTTTTCTGGTGGCGTCTTCTAAAAAATGCTATTCATACTACTAATTTCCTAATGTATAGGAGATTGTAAAATACTAGCCTGTGCCCGAGAGGTTGTGAGATGAAGGAAGATGTGGAACACGTTGTTGTTAAGTTCTCAAAGCTAATTCTAGATATTAAATTGGTTAATCAGTGGGGCATTCGCATTCCAGTGTTTGCTAATTTCCAATTCTGTTTGGAAAAATTGAGAAAGTTAGTGAAGATGAATCCTTTTATCATTAAATTATATTGTTCTATTGTTTTTCACTCTTGGAAGAGTAGAAATATTTTCATACATGAGGGTCATGAGCTCGGGTTGGGCTACATTGTCTCTAATGTTATTAGTTTTGCATCTATATCTCCAAAGTTTAATCTATATTCGGACAACTGGGGTGCTAACCAACATACATTATTGATTTCCTCTTTTTTGCATCCCCCTCTACTCGGATGGATTAAGTAAATATCGATGCAGCTTTGCTTCAATTTAATGAAGTTGGAGTTGGGGGTATTTTTAGAGATCATGGAGGAAGATTTTTGCTAGCTTTTGGGTTCAGATGTTTGCATTGGGACAATGGATACTTGGAGCTATTGGCTTTTACTTCGCTGAGAAGAATTACCAAGAATTGGATGATCGATGCTAAAGGAATAATTATAGAGGGAGATAACTTGAACATCATGAAACAATTACAAAACTCACTTGTCAAAGATGATCGGGTGGATAACCATTTTTGATGGGAAGACTTGTCTTTTCTCAAAGATTTTGAAGTTTTTTTTATTTCATTTTATAAATACAGAATGTAATAAGTTAGCCGATTTTTGTGCTAACTTTGCTTTGAAAGGAGATTTTTGGTGGGAAGAATTAGATTGTAATAAGGTTCCTCCTACTTTATTTTTTTTGTTAAAGGAGGATAGTGATAGGTTTTCTATCACTTAGTAGTTATATTAGATCTCCTTTTTATTTAATGCATTATGCAGTTCATTAAAAAAAACAGCCATTGTAAATATAAATTGGAAAATTTAAATGATGCATTAATAAGATTATAATGTCCAAAGGGCAAAACAAGATCAACTATAAAAAATTAGATAAAGTCTATAATCTAAGATCAACTATGTCAATAGAATGAGACAATAACTCCTATCAAAGCAACGGTTCATGATCTTAATAAATGTACATTCTAACTATTATTCATTGACATGTAGGGCAAGGTAATAAATTAGTATATTGTGGAGAAATAAATACCATGTAGATTTTATGTGCTTTCCTATTTTGCAATGAATGCTACATTGAGAATAGCATATTATCTCGATCGAGATAGAAATGGTACTCTATAATGGATTTATTGAAAAAATAGAGTCTAAGAAAATATCATTTCTGTAAAACAATTCAGCAGAACAAAATATCATCTAGAAATATGAACATAGTGCATGTCTTATGGAATTGTTTGAAAAGAGAAATGAGGTTTTGAAAGTTTAATCATTCCTTGCAATCAAATTAAACGACAAGAATAGTATATCATCTAAAAAGATGAAGATAAAATTCTATGAAAGATTTGGAAGCAAGAATGGGTTTTGAAAAATGCACCATTTTAATAATCAAATACAATAAATAGAATATCCTATCATATTAAAAGATAACAACATTCTACAAAGTATTTGAAAATAAAAAAATTGTTTTGGAAAGACTATTTACGTTCCCAGATATCTTTCCTCTAGCTTATGAGAATTAGATATGGTTTATTTTATTTTGGAGTTACAAGTTTCCAATAAAAGCAAGCCTTTATGCTTAATTACATTCCCAATAGAGATAAATCTTTCACGAACACTCTTGCTTAGAGTACAAATAAATATTTTTTTAGGATTTTAAAGCTTAAGGCAATGATATGAAGCTTTAGGCAATGATAAGAATCTCGAGGGTGAACAGGTCTTTCTAGAGTCAAAGGAGGAAAACTATGGAGCACTAAAATTTTGAGACAACTCAGAAGTGTTCCAACCTATGTATGGATAGGATACAATATTTTTTATTGATATTTATTTTTGTTTAACTTCATAATTTATCATAGTTTAAATTATGATAAATTATAGTCGTAATCACTGGATCAAAGCAACGCCTAAGATATGAGGACTTATCATATAGGAATCAATTAGTTCTATTTATGTCACTTAATTTTATTTATTGGTTTAAGTTAGTTTATGTTTGATATAGTACTAAGAGTTATTTGATTTTTATGTTAGTTGTCATGCTTTAAGTGCAAAATCTAATTTATTATGTTTCTCTCTTAGATATATTTGTATTTATGTATATATTATTTGGTTTATTGCTTATTAATAGTTTTATTATTGATTTGACTCTTAGAGATGATTTATGCATGCCAGATAAGCTAAGTATCCAAATGGGTAATGATTGGTAAATATAAACAAACTTACCAAGTGTGTATGGTGCCCCCTATCAAGATCCCAATTTCACATTATTTTGGGTTGATCGTTGCCCTTAGCCTACTTAGTTGAGTGTCGACCAAAGGAACTTTGTTAGCAACCATGGTATAAGTCATTCAAGGGGATCTCATAGAATAAGGGTATGTGAGGACCTAGGCCTAGGCTGATAAATGGGAGAAGTGCAAATGTATATGTGGGGGACCTATGTCTATGTAGTTTACCCTAGGAAGTCAACCTTAAGCTACATGTAGTTTCACCAGAGGTGTGTCATGACAAACGTCAACAAATAGGTCAAGGGTTATAGTGGGTAATTTGACAATTAGGTGGAAGTCTAAATAATTCATAAATACCTTGGGGTTCTATACTATCAAATTATATGCTGGTGTAAAAGCATGACATTACAAAATGATATAGAATATAAACAAGTTTGAATATCAACCTTAGCCTCAATAATTGATTAATAAATAAATTTTCAATCATAAAATCCTTAGCCAGTTCCCTGGTCGACTAGATAAATAGATACTTATTCATTTTAATGTGACAAACTTAGAATGCACCAACATATTGTCATACCATAAGTATCACTTGCAAGTAGCATAAGAAGATATATACGTATGAGAACTTATAGTTTATCCAAAATTACTATACATATAAGTGTTATAGATAGTATAAGAAGTAATCTTGCACACAAATGACTAATGAAATTAACTGAATGTGAATATATTACTTATGTTGTTGCTTATAATATTTTAATTATTTATCATTAATATGACCATTTTTGAATCAATAAACTATACGTGCTGGGAACAACTTAATGATTACTTGAGCTCATATTACCCATACATAATTAAATGTTCTAAAGGTGAAGTACAAAAATAATCAACCTCACTACGAAAAAACACGCGATTACCGTCGGATTTTCCGGCGGAAAATTCCGCGCCGGTTAGCACGGCGCAGGTAACGGCGCATTGTTGTGACGGAAAATCTACGGCGGATTTTTCGGCGCAAACTACGCCGGAACCATTTCGGCGTCAGTTGCGCCGGTATCGGCGTCTGCATAAACCAACATTTCACCATTTCCGTCGAATGTTATGACAGAAAATCACCGGCGCACATTTCGGCGGATATGACGCTGGGGTATTTAAACTCAACGAAATATAACAGGCGCAGGTTCCACCGGAAATATCTCCGGCGGATATGACGCCGGAAAATCCGCCGGCGAAAGCCCTATTTTTTGAGACCGAGCCCCTCTGGCCCGTCACTTCTTTTCTTCCGTTCTCTCACCTCGCCTGTTTCGCTCGTCGCCCTCCGTTGTTCGCCGTAGATTGCCGTCGCCGATGGTCACCGGACTTTGCCGACGGTCACCGGATTTTGCCGAGGCATCCTAGCTTCCGTGGTCGCGTTCATCTTAGCCGATGCTCGAGATCTCGACTGAACTGAAGATGTTTTTTTTTGGTTTCCTTGGACGATTTTTTTTCCTATTTCAGTTGGATTACATAAATGATTAGCTTATCTTTTTTGCTTTAAACTTACATTGAATGTAATGGAGCCTAGATTTTGGAAGAGATATTATGATAGTACCAAAAAATCAATTAGTTTAGGATTTAGGGTTTCGGAGTAGAGGCTAATGAGATCATGTGCGAAAAGGAGATTGTGGTAGGAAGGATGGGTCTTGGTTTCACTTTGATACCATTGATGATGAAAAAAAGAAACAAAAAAATAGAGATGGTAAAAAAGATTAGTAGTATTAGAGAAAAAATGTACTTTGTATCAAAGGTTTACAATAAGCACATTTTTTTATGTATTAGTTTTGGAGGTAATTACAAAGCATATTCAAGTTGTTTGGTTAAAGTTGAGGCAATGTTTAAAATTGCGTATTCGGGTATTGAGGCGTTTTTCATTCGTCAGGCAAGGCGTAAGTCTCAAGGCGTAAGCCAACATGAAATATAGTTCAACTCAATATTATATCTTTCCCAAATCCCAGTATTTTTTTCATTGTCGGGCATTTAAATAGCAATGACATATCATATATCTAATGTCGGGCATTTACTTCAAGATTTATATAAGTTTTAATATATAAAGCGTGAGGCATAAGCCTCATGCCAGTGAGGCGAGGCGGGCCTCAACCAAGTTGAGGCGCAAGCCTCAAAAAACACTCGAGGCGTAAGCATCGAGACATTTTTCGACAGCAGCTGCAGCAGAGCAGGCGACAGATGGTAGAATGTTGATAGAACCTGAGGGTGACACGTACGCACATTCTCTTTTATTTAAGCTAACGAACATTTCTATTTTATATTTTATATTTGTTTTACATAATTTTATATTTGGTAGAGAACCAACTCCTATGGAATTGCATAGTCGCACTCATAAGCGACAGGAGGATCAACAATGGATTGATGAGAGAGCAAGGAAAGCCGATGTAAGTATATATTTATATGTGTTTAATAATTTTTATTTTTAGTTTAATTATATATTTTTATATTCTACTTTCACAGGAGGAATATACAAGGCTTCGAGAGGCTCATGTCGCAGCAGGTGAGGGCTCTTCTGGTGGGTCTTTTGAGTTTTCTGAGTATCGCATCTGGTCGCAGGCCGTCGGAGGAATGCAGCATGGGAGAGTTTATGGTTTAGGTGCGCAAGCTAAGGCATACGAGGGGATGACCTCCTCTACTGCATCCAGCTTCGCATCCAGTTCTCATGACTCCTTGCAAGCTCAACAAATAAGTGCCCTACAAGCTGAGTTAGAATAAGTAAGGAAATCACAAGCTGATTGGCAAGCTCAGTTGCAAGCACAGATTCAAATTTAGATGCAGGAGCAACACAATCAGTTGTTGGATGAAATGCGCAAAATGAGGGAGCAGATGAGTGGAAAAGAGGTAGCTCCAACTAAGGAGGAGTCCACTGATTCAGAGTAGTTTAGTTTATTTTATGAACTTGTTTATTTTCTTGGAATCTGCAATATTGAACAATATGTGATGTTTTAAGTTGGTTGTTACTATTGAACAGTTCCTTTTAATGAGTATTTATATTCTTGTGCATCTGTTGAATTGTTATAAACTGTTGTGGATAGATATTTGTATAGGTTTGCATGTGTGAAAATTTGATTATTGGCTAGGAAGGCAATTTTTTTTTGTAAATGCTATAGGTTTCCGGTGGAATTTGCGCTGGATATTTGCCGGAAATGACGATACAACGAATCTGATCGATCATACCGGCGTCTCTTCGTACGCCGGAACTTCCCAGTGCCTTTTCCGGCGTCGTATCCGCCGGCATTGTCCGACGCATATTTTGCGCCGTAAACATTACCGCAGGTTATTTATGGCATACCAACGGCGTTCTTTCCGCCGGTAAATACTGGCGGACTCATACGACGCAAATTACCGGCGCCTATGTCGCCGGAATTACGGTCGAAAGGTCGCCGGCTGCCATCATGTTTTGCGCCGGTAATGTGTCAGAAAGTGCGCCGGAACTGTTTTCGGCGCTTTATATGAGCCGCAAAGAATTTATCGACGCGTGCCAAACCGGCGCATGGAATTCCGCTGGAAAGGATGCCGGAAACCCATGGTTTCGACGGAGATTTTATAGTAGCGGCGGATTTTATCCGCCGATATTAACGGGTTTTCCGTAGTGCCTGTGTCCATTCCTTTAACCAACTTGATTTAAAGAAATTTTCATATGATAGTAGATAATTATATATGCCCCACATTCCTTTTTTAACAAAAAAAAAATGTTCTCTTACGAAAATTATTTGATATGCAATTAAGGGTGTAAGTGAGCCGAACCGGCTTGAGCTCGACTCGTTAACGAGCTCGCGAGCCAAGCATATCGAGCCACGAGCTCGAGCTTAAACTCAAGCTCATTTATTAAACGAGATGGAGTTCGAGCTTGATGAGGCTCGGCTCACGAGCTCACGAGCTAGCTTTTATTTTGAGAATCCACTAGTGAACCAGGCCACGTAGGATGCTCGACGAGTGGCTTGAACTCGTTTACGGTGGAATGAGTCAAGATCAAGTTCGATTTTTGAACTCGACTCGAGTTCAAGCTCGAGCTCAAGCTCGATATTTAACAGTTGAGCTCGACTCAAACAACCCCTGACGCGAGCTCAACTCGACTCGTTTGCACTACTATTATGCAAAGCACTTTATATATTCTCAATAAATAAGAACCAATTGCTGAGAAATAAATTATAGGGAATAGACATTATTTTAAATGAAAGATTAAGTATTTCATGCACAAAAAGTAATTTCATTAATCTAGAAATGACGGTTTATACATGCTGGTCTGCAAAATCTTGAAACACACTCTTTTGATCAAAATATATATATACCTTTTCTTAAGCGAGAGTGATTGATGATAGAAATGACTATGGTAAGTTGGTCTGACGGTTTGGAAGGTGTCACCTCCACCAACATGATTTATATCGGATGTCCCTCACAAGAAATGCAGACAAATATGTATTAGGACTTTGTGTATTTAAGCGCCAAAATTTATCTGCATATTGATAACGCAGGTGATGCACAAAAATTTGCTTAAAGTTTTTCAAACAAATTTATCCCAGCGACAATTTTAGATTGATTTTAACTAAATATTTTCTTTATTAAAATAACTTTGTTGCAATATATCTTTGACATAATGGTTAAAAAAATTATACTTCAATAGATTTTAAGAATAAGACAAATTTACTAACTAAGTACAAGAAGAAATGCACCTGTACAAATTTTTTGGGAATAAGTTACAGCATTATTTTAATTTCAGCTTTTAGATTATGAATTTTCTTGATTTGGAAAATTTTGGAAAAGCTTGGATGGCTAAATTGGGTTAATAGCTGAAATGAATATGCCAATTCTAAATTCGATTTGGATTAGTTTGACTCTAGTCATTTTTATTTAGTTTAATTCGGTGAGATTTGATTTATTTTGACTGGATTTGAAATGATTTAGATTGAAATTGAGTTTGGTTGAGTCAATTTGATCAATTTGAAATGGATTTGAGCCTAATTGACAGACTTAGGCTTCGTTTGGGATGACTTTTTTACTGCTTTTTAAAGCTGCTTTTCAGTACAAAATTTTTAGATAATTCGATTGGAATTAAATTATTGCAATTGAGGCTAAATTAGCACAATGTCAGCGTACATCCACCATTGAGGAATTCTAGCTGTAAATTTCTACACTATGGTAGGAGAAACTTAAGGCTAGGATAATGTGATAGAAAATTTTGACATTATATGAAAATAAGATCAACATAATTTTAATGCATAGCATGAAACAAATGAACTGGGCCAAAATACTGATGTTGGGTGACATCTTCCTAAATTAAATAGATGCATGTCCATCCATTCAAATGCATCTGAAAAAAAATAAAAATAAAAATGTAATAAGTAAATTATACCTATTAGTTTGACATCCATCTGTTTGTTACTCAAACACTCTATACAACCATCTTTCCCCTTTCATGTTCTTGTATTATTTATTATAATTATTTTTGGCCATAACATAAGATACATCGATGGGAAAGAAACAATAACCCTTTTTTTTTCAGCATAGTTAAGTGAGAATAAATGTGCATCAGTGTGAGATGAGCTGCAATAAAAAATACTACTTCAAGTTGCAATAGAGTTTCCTTTGATGCGAAGATGTTGGTTAAGTAGTTATATATTGGATCTATTAGAGAATTGAGGGAGAAAAATAATTGGGAGAGAGAGAAAGATGAATATGGTTAAATATATATACTTAGATTTCTTCTATTTATCCTAATTCCTCAAATAATTGATTTTTCATATCCTACAAAAACTAAACAAAATTTGAACCTCAATATAGATTAAAATTGGCTTTCATCTCTGGTTATATATCATGCATCACCTATGAATTTGTAACCATGATGAGAGCAAAATTAGGAGATATAATATTATTGACCACTATAAGTCAAATCACATGAGAAGGGAGTAAAATTAGTGAATAAAGAAACGCGCGCTTTAAAGTGACACATCACTTAAGGGTCAGACGACCTCCGATTTTCAAATAGATTGCACCGTTGGAAACAGGACTTCGAACTTGCATAATATTGCTTGCGATCAAATCGGACGAGATCAGTCTAAAGGGATGACCGACACCCAGAAGTGATGTGCGACGTCACCCGGACATCATCTGATTGCATAATGGACTTCGTTGTTGCGCCGAGAACATTGAAAACATTCAAAATATACATTTTAATCAATTAATTGGGATCGACTGAGGAGGTGACACGAATCTCTAGGTTACAATGTGCAAATTGAGAAATTTAGCACTCGACGTTGCCCAAAAGACATTTGATCACCGAATGAACTTCATTGTTGCATCATGAACATCATCAGCATTCAAAATATCCATCTTATTTGATAGTTTGGGATTAGTCGAGGCGGTGGCACGAACCCCGAGATGACACACATAAATCGAGGATTTTAAGACTCGATGTCACCCAAACGAGGTCTGATCGCAAAATGAACTTCATCGCTACATCCCGAATGTTGTCGACATTCAAAATAAACATCTTATGTGATAATTTGAGAGCGATCGAGATGGTGGCAAGAATGCTGAGGTGACAACATACAACTCAAGGAATTTAGCGCTAGATGTTGCTCAAACAATGTCCGATCACAAAATAGAGTTCGTCATTGCATTCAAAACATCGTCAATATCTAAATACAAAATCAATTTGGCCAAAGAAGACTATGCAGCAAACTCCTCACACCGATTGAGATAAAATACACGCAAATTATGGAATTACACAAATCGAGGTAGTTTTGACTGATTGACTCATTACCGT
The DNA here is from genome assembly GCF_001605985.2 of Dendrobium catenatum. Lineage (NCBI taxonomy): Eukaryota > Viridiplantae > Streptophyta > Magnoliopsida > Asparagales > Orchidaceae > Dendrobium > Dendrobium catenatum. The sequence continues at coordinate 362,196 of NW_021318507.1, read as the reverse complement.
CATTTCAAACGGATGATTAATGATGCAGAGCATTTTTTTTTTAATTAATAAAATAATATAAAAAAAATGCAAAAAATAGCCAAGTCAAATAAAA
>NW_021318507.1:327098-362002 GCF_001605985.2 Dendrobium catenatum | reverse complement strand
ATGCCCACACTAGGAGAGTGTGAAAGGATGAAGGGTTCTCTGCCCACACTAGGAGAGTGTGAAAGGACGAAAGGTTCTTTGCTCACACTAGGAGAGTGTGAAAGGACGGACAGTTCTCTGCCAATACTGGGGATAGTGGAAAAGGATGATTGTTCTCTGCCGCACCGGGTAGTGGAAAGAGTGTTTGTAAAGGAAAAAGGAGAGACACTATTGGTATTAGTGCAATACCCAGAGGGTGCCTCTAGTGAGTGGATGTAGGTCTGATTTAGATCGAACCACTATAAATCTTATGTCGTTCATTTTTACTGTTTTTTATTTTCTGCATTTTACTATTTAAAAAGTTGTTGTTAAAAAAAAAAACTTGTTATAAAAATTCATTAAATTTATTTTTGGTTCAACTCACCTAAAAGAGGGATAGTTTTTTAACTAACAATTCACCCCCTCTTGATAGCTGTGGGACATTAACTTAGGTTTAACAACCTATTAACCCGACTCAATAATCTAAAGCCATCCAACTCGATCTTCCAAATGAAAGAAGGCTCTCCCCTATGAGGATGCCTTCCCCTTTTGGAACTCGAGTTGAATAAGAATATCCATACTTAAAGTTGCATTTTTACAACTCATTACAAATTTTACAAATATTACATTAATTGAAAATAGAAAATTCTAGACTACCTGTATGGTTATGCTAATAAAATCTCAAGCAATTATATATATAAAAAAATGCATCCCATTGAAGCTATGCAAAGCCATGCTCTTAATTATGAGGGCTAAGAAGTCCACCTGTTGCACCTGTATTAGTTATAATTATTTTATTTAGCCCCCCCATTTATTAGCATTAGAATGGCCATCTATACTGAAGAATAATATATATATAGCTTTCCTAACCTAGAGGTAGATCTAGCGCTCATCACATTAATCCACAGAGTGCAGGAAAAGTAACCAAACACACCAACAATTTCAAACAACATGCAATGAAAACCACGAAATGCTACGGCACACAGCAGAAAAGGAAATAAACACCGGCCTAGCCTAGGTCTAGAAGTGGTGCCCTACCAAACAATTCTACGTGTATGTATGGCTAGTGTGTCTTGGATAGATCCTAATTTGGGTAGTTAGTTAAAATTGCCTACAGTTCAGGTTTGTTATAGGCCAAAAAAGAAAAAAAATTGAATTAAAGTTTAAATATTAATGAATTAGGGTTCACTTTAGTTAATTTAGTTTATTGGTCAGTTTTAAAGGCTTAAGACGATGATATTTGAAGTTTAAATTGTATTAACAATCTTGGAAAGTCCCGGGTTCTCCTAGGTACTAGGTTGAGGGGGTCCAAAAGGTCGCTATAGAAAATAGGCTAGGTTTGGGTCTTCTAATATTTTAAGAAAATACTATACCTTAATATGAGTAGTTAGCTAGGTAGTACACTGGATTTGGAGTTTTCTAGGCAAAGTTATGAATTTTCTAAGTTTCAGGCCCTAAATGAACTATAGTTGACCAAGAAGTTGACTTTCTAATTTAGGTTAGTTTATGGAATCCTAATATTTTTAATAAATACTAGACCCTAATCGGAGTCTAATTTAAGTGAGTTTTCCTAATTTGGAATTTTTTACAATTATTTATGAATTTTCTAAATTCGGGGTTTTTATGAAATTATTTAAAATACCTATTAAAGGGCTAATTTTATGGTTTTGACTCAAATCTACCCCAAACAGATTGGAATCACCCCCAAAAGTCATGAATGACCTGAAAAAGTGATCCCAAGTATTTGGAAAAAAATTGAGATTTTTAATAATTTTTAATTAATTTATTAGGGGCAAAATGGTAATTTTCACCTGAGGTTAAATTAAGGGTCAACCTAGAGTCAAAATGAGGAGCCCTATCTATCTAAAGTCAAGGATCTGATTCTAAATAATTTGAGATATTATGGATAATGTTTTGACCTAAGATGTATTTATTGTAATTTTTAGAAGGTTTCGGGGCCCTATTTAACAAGTTAATTAGGGTTAGTTAATTAAGGGGTCTAACAAGCCCTAAAAATTCCTAGATATTTCTGTGAGATTTAAGATGTCTCTAAGTTTTAGTGTTTAAGTTTTCATGTCAATCACTGATCTATCCTAGCTCCTAAAAAAATTTTAAGTTCGCTAGATAGGTCATTAATTGTTATCCTTAGGGTGTCACAACGTTATATAGGTTCAAATTATGTTTTGTACTAACACTCAAGGTAATAATGCATGGGAAATACACAAAAAAAGTAAACACACCATGTCCTTAGATCTAGGAGATCCTAAACTAAGTGCTCGTGGTGTAACCTACACATGTAATCTACGACAAATAAAAAGTAAGTACAAATTTTGAAGGGATTAGTGAATGATTGGAACTCAACCATTCACTAATTCACACCACCATGATTGCTCTTCATATGAAAGACCTATGTTTAAAATTTCATTGGAAATGAGTCGCCCAAAATTAATATTTAATATATAAGTAATTTTTAAAATAATTAAAAAAAATACTTACAAATAAATATATATAATTTTTTGAAAATAAGATAATTTAAAATAAATCAGTTTGTAGTAGATGAATATATGAGAGACCCACTGAAAAATACCTTTTATTATTATTTAAATAATAATAATAATAATATTTAGATAATAAAATAAATTAAGATAATAATAATAATTATTATTTTAATTTTAAAATAATTCAAATAATGATTATTACAATAATAGATATTGAAAATACTTTAATATAGTAATAATAGTAATAGAAAAGAAATAAATAATAATAATATAATAGTAGCCAAATATATTCAAATAATAATAGTTATTAATAAAAAAGTAATAATAACAATATAATAATATTTATAAAATAATATAAAAAGTATTTTTGACTATTTTTAAGATATTTTAAAACATACTAAATATTTTTAAATAGAAATAATTTTAAATCGTAGAGAATTCAAATACGATCGATTCGACATATTGTGCATCGAAAATAGAGCAAAATTGGATTTATTATGATTTTCAAAAGTTCGATCATTTAAAAATACAATTAAAACTAATTAAAACTTAATTAACATCCTAATCCGGCGGCAGGCACTCCCGGGACAACATGTGGCGCAGCGTGATTGGCACCCGAAACCCTGTCGCAGCAGCAATGATTGATGTCATGATTACGCCAATCATCACACTGCCCCACTTATCCACGTCGGCCCGAACCTTGGTTGTCCGATCCGCATGGTTTCAAACGAAGGGCCCTAATCTCATTGAATGAAGAAATATACGACGGGATCTAGCTTTCAATTTTACGAGTGCCGCAGATCAACGCAATCTGGGCCATCAATCTTAAGATCAATGGCTTGGATCGCGCATAGTGCCAGCCTCACGTAAATCAAACCCTAGGAATAGATTTTTGGTTCGTTCTCTCGATCGGGTGAACCAAATCAACCAAAAATTTAAACCTAAAATCTAGATATGAAGAGCATTCATGGGGGCCTAAGAACTCGACTAAATATGTAGTATGTAAGAAGTTATTTGAATCTAAGTGTCTTAGACTAGGGTTTGAGATATACCTCAATCTACTCGGTGGATTCAGGAGATCTTGGGCTCGTTGAACTCATGGATCATCCACGAACAATTCTCCTATTGAAATTGAGCCTAGATACGCCTCAGATCGAGTTGGAGAAGCCTAGGAAAAGAAATTCTCTCAGGTGGCTGGAATCCTCGTCGTCGGTGGGCTTTGGCCGTCGGGATTCGATTGGGAAAGGTGGGGAAAAGATGTGGGGGCTCTCACAACAAATCTCAAGGCCTCAGGCGGTCTCTTGAGAAAGCAAGAGCAAAAAGATCCTTCATCCAACCCTAAAAAACCTTATTTATACTCCTATGCATTTGATCAACAGCCATGATTTGATGGGAAGTTAAATAGGAGGGAAAACCAACCCCCATGGCCGTGGTTTTGATTTTGAATCCAAGGGAATTGAATTAGAGCCTTTAAATCCATTAATTAGGTCTTAAATTCACTTAAATAGGTCGATTTGACCTATTAAGAGCTATAGTTGACCAAGTTCATGTTTGACTTGGTCAAACCAGTCAATGAGACCCAAGGGATGAAGGGATTGAGTCTATGGAAGGATCGGATTGGATTGGATTTGATTTATTAGTCTAGTGAGTCTAAATGGGTCAAATTGCCCCATTTAGAACTTGGGTTAACCAAGTCAAAGCTTTGACTTGGTCAACTCAATCAATTTGACTTAATGAATGAAGGGATTGAGCCAAGGGGAGGATTGAATCAATCAGGACTTGATCCAGACTCAAAATGACCTATTTAGGCCAATTGGGTCAACCTAGGTTGACCTGGTCAACCAAGTTGACCTAGAACTTGGGTCTGGGCCCAACAAACGTAGCTTGACTCCCTGGACCCAATGGGATGGGTTCTGGGGTCTAGCCTGGTCAAATTTGACCAGGTCATCTCCTTGACCTAGTCTGGGCAAAATGTAGGTCAACAAACAGACCCCCAACAGGAGCGGCGAATAACTAGTGAAACGGTCGTATTGACGTTGACCGACTATATCAAAGAAAGTTGAATGAAAGAGTACAAGTTATAGGGTACCAAAAAGGTGGAAGAAAAGTAGGAAACTCTTCTCCTGGCCTTACCCAATAGCAAGGGTGGAGCCTAGGAAAGAGAAAAAAACAGCAGTGCATAAGCAAGGTATCACCAAAATGGTGAACCAATAGAAGGATCTTCTCCTTGCCTTACCCTCCAACAAGGGTAGAACTCAAGAAAGAACCGAAGTAAAGATCACCTATAAGGGTGAAAATAAGGTAGAGGGGTTCTCCCCTAGCCTTACCATGTAGCAGCGGCAGAGATAAGAGAAGAACCAAAAGTGGTGATCACCACGAGGGTGAAAAAGGAGTAAAGAGATCCTCCCCTAGCCTTGCCCTATAGTGAGGGCAGAGCCTAAGAGAGAATCAAGGGTAAAGCAGTAAAAGTAGACCGACTATCTGTCTAACTATATTGAATCAGTAGAATAGAAGGTGAAGGGGGTCCCATCTCTTGCTGCCCATTTCAGGACAGTGGATTGTAGTGACTTAGTATTTGCCTGACCAAATCAAGTCAGCAAATAAAAGAATCAAGAAACCTGATGTCTGCTTAATCGGAACAGGACATTCAGGGAAAAAGGTGGCGTGAAGTTCCTACTAGGTGCTCTGTCAGGCTTTCTCTACCAAGTAAGTAAAACCAACTACCTTCCTGACCATGTCGAAATAGCAAGGTAGAACGTGAAAAGATCTCATCTCCTCCTGCTCATCTCAGAACAGTGGATTGGGGTGGTTCAATATTTGTCTGCCAACTCAAGACAATAAATAAAGGAGTCATGAAATCTGGTTCATGTTTGATCAGAATAGGACACTCAGGGAAAGAGGTGTCGAGTTCCTGCCAGGTGCTCTGTCAGGCCCTCTCTACCAAGTAAGACCAGCTACCTACCTGACCGTGTCAAAACAGCAAAGTATAAGGAAAAAAGATCTCGCCCCTCCTGCTCATCTCATAACAGTAGATTGGAATGACTTGATCCTTCTGCATGACCTCAGCAAAAGTAAAGAAGACACAAAATGGAAACCTGCTTAGTCTTTTACAGGACATCAGAAGTAAAAAGGAGTTGAGGAAGGCCTCCTAGGGACTCTGTCGGGCTCGCTCAACTAGGTAAGTAAAACTAACTACCTGTCTGACCGTATCTGGGCAGTAGGGTAGAAGGTGAAAAGGATCCTGCTCCTTCCACTCCTTTTGGAACAGTGGATTGGGGTGACCCACTACTTATGTTTGACCTCAGCAAGAAGCTCATGAGCCACGAAATGAAAGCCTCCTTAGTCTTTTACAGGACATCCGGGGTAAAGGGGTGTTGAGGAATAATGCCTCCCAGGGACTCTGTCGGGATCACTCAACGGGTAAGTAAAACCAACTACCAGTCTGACCGTATATGGACAGCGGGGTAGGAGGTGAAAAGGATCCCTCTCCTCTTGCTCCTTTCGGAACAATGGATTGGGGTGACCCACTACTTCTGCCTGACCTCAGCAAGAAGCTCATGAGCCACGAAATGGAAGGCTTCTTAGTCTTTTACAGGACATCCAGGGTAAAGGGATGTTCAGGAATAATGCCTCCCAGGGACTCTGTCGGGCTCACTCAATGGGTAAATAAAACCAACTACCTGTCTGACCGTATCCGGACAAAAAGGTATAAGGTGAAAAGGTTCCCACTCCTCCTGCTCCTTTCAGAACAGTGGATTGGGCACCTCTACTACAGAAGGTAAGACTAAGCCAAATAAGAATAACCCTCAAGAGGGCTATAGTGGTAAACCCATACTAACTGATGGGGACCCTCTAAGAAGTGAAAATTGTATTAAAATATCCAAAGGACCTCTCCAACAGCTAGGAGTCGAATCTCAATGGGAAAGCAAGTAGTAAGAGACTAGGAAGAGTTGACTCTCTACTAGAAAAACAAAGCTCAAGGAAGAGGTGATGGTGGCACCTAAGACACGATGCCCCACATCACCAAGTAAGAGAAGAAGAACCAAAGTAGCAAGAGAGCACTCCCCTACTCAAGGAAATAGCTCTGAGTAGGAAAAATCTCACAGTGGTAACACCCACACAAATAGTTGGACCTTGTGGGAAGTGAAAGTTACCTCAACACATTCATAGAACTAATCTAGCAACTAAGCCAAATACATGAATGGTAAGATAGGTCACGAAAAAGAGTAGAAGAATTGATCTTATGCTAGAAGATCAAAGTTCTCAAAGTAGTGATATTAATGTCCGAGGAAAGGTATACTACATCACTACAAGTAAAGGAGCTCTAGGTAGAAAGGGGACACACTCACTACCTTAGGACAACAATTATGAATAAGATTAAATAAGAATTAGAGGGCCACAGTGGTAACACCTATCCTGATCGGATATGACCATGTGGGGAGCAACAGCAACAAAAAAACATTCATAGGGCTACTCTAGCAGCTAAAAGTAGGGTACGAATGTTGGGGTAGGTAAGTAAAGAAATTAAGGAGCTGATCTTCTACTAAAAAAATAGAGCTCCTGAAATTGTGATTTTAACGCCTGAGAATAGATGTACTACATCACAACTAAGGAAATAACTCTAGGTAGTAAGGGAACATCCTCACTACTGAGGATAGTAATCATGAGTAGAATCAATGATTACAAAAAAAAAAGGTCACAATGGTGACATCTACCCTAACTAGGTAGGACCCTGTGAGAAGTGAAAGAAACCAAACAGCATTCATAGGGCTACTCTAGTAGCTAAGAGTAGGGTACGAATATAAAAATGAGTGAGTAAAGAAACCAAGGAGCTGATCTTCTACTGGAAAAATCAGAACTTCTGAAGTTGTGATGCTAACACTTGAGAATAGATGTACTACACCACAACTAAGGAAACAACTCTGAGGTGATAGAGAGCATACCTGACACCTAGCATAGCCATCATGGGTGAAATCCATGATAATCAGAAGGTCACAGTAGTAACACCTTCCCTAATCAGGTAGGACCCTGTAAGAAGTGAAAGTAACACTACCATATTCATAGGACTACTCTGGCACAAAAGAGGGCAGAAGGGGATTGATCTTTCCTCACAAAGATATAAGCCCAGAAGGTAGTGATGTTGACATCTAAAACACAATATACTACATCACTAATAAAGAAAGTATTTTCAAATCAAAGAGATTTATAACCAATTAAGTGTTGACTCAACCTTGAAGGGCTCATCAAAGTGTCTCAAGGGAGAAGAAAGAGAAATTTTGGGGAATTTGGGCTCTTAGAGAGTTTTATCGGATTCCTCCTATGACAAGGTCAACCAGTTTTGCTCGACTAAGAGCTTTCTTCTTTTTATCACGTGTATATTTTTTAATGGGGATGGTGAATGATTTTGATAACCCGGACCATGTTTGTCACATGAACAAAACTGGGGAAAGAGATCTAACAGAATCTTGTAAAGAAGTGAACATTTGGTTTTGATAACCCAGACCATATTCATCTCATGTGAATGAACTGGGGAGCACAATCATATTAAAATTGAAGTATAACTGAAATCACAATCATGATAGAGGATCAACACTAGCACATCTAACTAGCATGGGATGTCGTGGACCCAGTATCCTATCTCCAAAAGAGTCTAAACCAACGACTTTGACATCCCTGATCACATTCAACTCATATGAATGGACTAAGGGCTACATCTATCAGATCAGGACTGATAGGAAAAAGAAACTCGAGTAAGGATAGTGCATCTCTATTACCACACCTAACTAACACAGGTAGGTGTGGACCCAGTATCCCTTCTCAAAATAAAATTTGAACTATTAGTTTTGATATCCAAGACCACACCTGGAGTGGTGGGTGAAATTGGGGGACTAAGCCCTGCAAAGGGGAGAATAAATGAAAATTCTATGCGATAGCACCAACATAATTGGCACGCAGCGCAAAAGTATAAAATATCCCTATGAAGTATTAGTGCATCACCTCTATGGATAGCCTTATACTCTTCAAAGTGAAGGTCATGTGGTAGAGGACAAATCATCGTGGCCACACAAACTGCTGAAAAGTAAAACGGATCCTTTTAAGACCTACATATACAGAGGGATATCTACAGGCGGTAGGGAGGCTCTCCTGTGAAGTACTAGACTCAAGCATAATACTTTTTCAAGTACTACCTGTTGATGACAGGCATTGGGTGAACGCTATTTACATCAATAAGTAGGTAATCACCACATTCATAAACTTGCTCTACAGCAATGGGGCCTTCCCAAATAGGCTCAAATTTACCACTTTGATGCCGATGCAAAATGACAGGCCTACGTAAAACAAGAACTAACTTGCCTACCCGGAAAGCACGGGGTCTAACAAGGCGCTCGTAGTGCCAAGCCATTCAGGCATGGCATAACTTAAGGCCCTGATAAGCTCCTAAGCGAAGCTCATCTAAACCATCAAGCTCTTCCAACCTTAGTCGGGTATTATCTTCATCACATAGATTGTAACTAACTGCTACACGCAGTGAGGGGAGCTCGACCTCAAGTGGGAGGACTACTTTAACTCCAAAAGCTAAAGCATATAGGATGGACTGAGTAGGAGTATGGTAGGTAGTCCTATATGTCCATAATGCTTTAGGTAACTTATTATGTCATTCTCTCTTATTTGCAACAAGGATTTTCCTTATCTGTTGCACAAGAGTCTTATTAAATGCCTCTGCCAAGCCATTGGCTTTGGGGTAGTAAATCGAGGAGTATCGCCAATTAATGTTATGGAGGCGGGCAAATATGACAATTTTGGTGCTTCTAAATAATGGGCCGTTATCAGAGATTATACGGTGCAGATCACCAAAGTGATAAATAATGTTATCGCGAAAGAAACGCGTCACATCTTCTGATTTAACTTTCTTAAGTTGGACAGCTTCTGCTCACTTAGAGAAGTAATCAGTGGTGGCTAAAATGAACCTATGACCCTTAGAAGAAGGAGGGTCTATAGGACCCACTACATCGTGCCCTAGCCCTCAAATAGCCTAGAAGATATAGTAGGGTGCAACGGATTAGGGGGTTGGTGAATCACTGTGCCATGAATCTTACACTGATGGCACATCTTAGCGTGCTCCATACAATCGTGGATCATAGTCGGCCAGTAGTAACCAATGCGTTTAATCCTGCCTTTCATTTTTGGTCAAGATTGATGGGAACCACAAAGCCCTTCATGTATCTCACTCATGACTCTACTAGCCTCTTCTTTATTGAGGCATATCAACCATATTTGGTCAAAAGAGCATCGATACAATATTTTATTTACATAGGCGAATGATAAAACTCTCTTTCTAATTTGAGCAGCGAGAGACTTATCATCCGGAAGCCTACCATGCTTTAAATATTCTATGAAGGGCTCTCTCCAATCTTACTCCTCATCAACAGCAAACACTGTAAGGGTCTGACTAGGAGAAGACAAGTCTGCGGGGCATAGAGCTTGACAATACTGGACAATAATAGATACAGGGTTTCCAGTAGGGTCAGCTAATTCTTTTGCTAACTTGACCAATGCATCTGCTTTTCCGTTTTTAGATCTAGAGACCTTGGCCAAACTTACTTCTAGTATTAAGCACAGGAGCTCCATTACTTTATTATGATATGGAATGAGCTCAGGCTTAAGTATTTTGTAGACTCAAGCTACTTGATTGATTATCAGTTAGTAGTCTCCAAAGATCTTCACCCTCATAAGATTCATCTGAATTGCCAACTCTAACCCCAAAATTAGAACTTCATACTCAGCTTCATTATTAGTATAAGATTCTGATAAACTATAAGAGTATCATAGAGTATGACCCTCATGAGACACAAAAATCAGGCCTAATCGTACCTTAACTGTAGGAGTTTCATTTGAACTTAAGGCTTTAATGGATGACGCACCGTCAAAGTAGAACTCCCAAGTAGGGGACTCCAGTTCATCCACACTCAAGATTAATTCATCAGGTAGATCATCATTGAGTGGTGAATCAGCAGGGATCGGGTGATCGGCCAGAAAGTCAGCTAGAGCCTGTCCTTTGACGGCATACTAAGGAACAAAAGTAATATCAAATTGTAGTAATATCATAGACCATCATGCTAGACGACCTGAAAGGGTCAGACGGGTCATCAAGTACTGCACTGGGTTGACTCGAGAGATCAGATTGATTTTATGTGAAAGTATATAATGCCTAAGATTCTATATAATAAAAATTAAGGCTAAACATTGCTTTTCTATTGTTGGGTACTTAAGCTCTGCAGGTATTAGTCACCTGCTGAGGTAGTAAAAGGCATTCTTCTTGCCTTTCTCATTCTCTTGAGCCAATAATACACCTAAGGACTCATCCAGGGCGGTGGTATAGAGAATCAATGGCCTACCTGGGATAGGTGCAGCTAAAATAAGGGGGTTAATCAGATAGCGCTTTATACTCTCAAAGGCCTCCTGACAACTCTCATCCCAATAGAATCGGGCATCCTTCTTCACCAGTGTAGAGAATGGATGACACCTACCAGAAATATTAGAGATAAATCTCCGCAAAAAACGAGTTTACCCTGAAAGGATCTTAACTGGGTAAGGCTCTTAGGGGGTTTTAAATCTACTATGGCTTTGATCATTGAAGGTTCTATCTCTATGCCATGGTAGCGAACTATAAACCTTAAGAACTTTCCTGTACTGACTCCAAATATACATTTTAAAGGGTTCATATTTAAATCAAACATGCGCAGGTGTTCAAAAATGATTCGTAGATCTCGCAGGTGATTTCCATGGACTTTTCTTTTGACGACCAAATCATCCACATAGCACTCAACTTGCTCATGTATCATCTCATCAAAGATGACAGTTATGGCTCATTGATAGGTGGCCCAGGCTTTCTTGAGACCGAAGGGCATCACCTTGTAAAAAAGACACCTATAGGTGTTCGAAAAGCAGTAAACTTCTCATCCTCAGGGTCCATCTTTATCTAATTATAACCAGATGAAGTATCCATGAATGAAAAGATGCTATGGGATGATGCTTTATCTACCATAAGCTCGGGAATGAGAAGAGGAAAATCATCTTTGGGACATGCTTTATTTAGATCGCGGAAGTCAATATAGACACGAATCTATCCGCTCTTCTTCTGGACTGGGACAATGTTGGCAAGCCAAGTGGGGTACTTCTCTTCCCTAATGAAACAAGCTTATATAAGCTTCTTAGTTTCAACAATCACCTATTATTCAATTTCTAACCTCATCCTACGAGGTGCTTGTTTAATAGGGACTGCATCAGGCTCAATGGCTAACTTATAGACTGCTACCTCTGGATTTAGACCAGGCATCTCGGTGTAGTTCAAAGCAAAGTAATCTCTAAACTCTGATAGTAACTTGATGTATTCTTGAGCCTCTGAATCAAACAGTAGGGCACTATGGAAAATAGGCCTAGGATCTAACTTAGTGCCTAAGTTTACCTCACACAGTTCGTCCATGGCTGAAGTGACGCCATCTTCGAACTCTTGTGGAGCATCAAGTATTCTATCATCCTCACTACCCGGGTCTTCTTCTTCAGCAAGAGAATCAATCGGATAAGCATGCTAAATAGCACGAATGTTGGCATTATTGGACTGATTTAATCCCATATAACCTACACCTCCTAGACCTTGAGAGAAATTAGTCCGCCAGACTCGGGCTTGCCGTAGAGATTTTTCATCGAGCCAAGTGTAACGAACGAGACCCCGCTCAACAAAGTACTCTACAGTATGTGAAAAGTAATGAGGGGCACTCCTAACCTCTATATCCATAGTGATCTCCTCCGGATCCTGGCTCCGATGACCTAATGAGGCACCTATACTATGGGGTACAGAGGGACACTCAGATCGTGCCGATGAAAAAATCTCATACAAGTGGGGTATAGGATTTTATTTACTCCATATTGGACTATCATCATCAATTATAGAAGTGTCAGAAGATCTTTGACTGAAATCCCCAACTCGCGGGATTAGAAAGAAGGTTTTTTGTTGTAGTCTGACGTCGGAAGTCCTCTTCCTCGTTTGAGCTAATATCAATAACCAACCTACCTTTAGGTATCAAATGGCTATGAAAAGTAGGGAGTGAATTATAATTAGCAAAATATAGGGGTGGTGAAGTGACTGGACGCTGAAGGATATCGATCATTTCATCATCAGAAGAGTTGGACTCTAAAGTCAAAGAATAAGTGTAAAGGTTAGGAGGAGGAGGTGTACGAGTGTCATGGTTATGCGGCTCATGGATCGTAACTCTACCTCTCCCTCTACGTCTACCATCCCTACCTCTACTAGGGGAAATATTGTGCCTCACTGCAAGCTGAGAGGGGTCTCTATCAAAATGGGCAGTGGAAACACCTAGCTCAATACTAAACTATGATGGACCTTATATTGACGATTATATAAGACCCTGTGCAGGTGGATACATAGGACCCTGTACAACATTAGAGGGTATCACTGGTGACTGAGTAGGTGAAGCTCTACGAGCCTTTCGAGGTACATAGTACTCAGCGTCATCGTACATAGAGATCTCATGCACGGAAAAAGGAAGGGTATCTCCAGAAATGGTATACTCAACATCATTCCTCAAAAACTTTATACATTGGTGAAAGGTAGAGGGCACCATTCCATACTCATGGATCCAAGGCTTTCCTAAGAGAGCTTTGTATGAAGTATCAACCTCAATTACATGAAACTTTATCTCAGTTAGAAAATTCTCAAACTTCAGAGGCAGGGAGATAGACCCTAGAGCTCACTGGCCTTGCTCATTAAAGCCTTTTAACATAATCTTGTCAGAAGTTAGCTTCAAATGACCTAGGGAGATACTATTCAAAGTTTCAGGTGTTAGTATATTTACTGAAGTCCCTTGGTCTATGAGGACCCTTTTCAACTCATAACCATTGACTTCAGCAGTGAAATACAAGGGATGAATGTGCTCAGTAGTCCCTAAAAGGAGATCACAATTAGAAAAGGTAATGCATGGCGTATTGTAAAAATGCCACGCCTCATCAGTGGAGTTAGAAGCAAAAAATGCTTGATAGGACTCTGGTTCAAGCAAGGCTTTCACCAGTGTCTCTCTCTCAAGTTAGGGAACATCATCAAAGCGTCATAGACACTAAGCAGAGAAAGAAACTTCCTTAGATGAGCCAACACGTTATAATCAACCTCCAACTGAGGGCCTTTCCCTTTCTCCTTAGATTGCTCATGGGAGGAAGTGATAGGATCATCCTGTTGGATAATGATATTCTTATCTTTTGTATTCTTAGCAAACCTAGGTGGAAGGACCTTCTTTGAACGGAGATAAACTTCCCGTATTGAGTCATCCTCAATATGGGATTCCTCTGGTTCAGTGGTGGTGGCAAGTGTTGGCTCTAAGGAGAGTACTGGGAGTGGGTTCTCGGATTCATCTTCTGAATCCATGTAACATCCACCCTCTGGTATAGGGAATACTGGTTCATCTTCATCTCATACTCAGACTTTTCACTAGAATCATTTATATTATAAAAGATATGTAAAGCATGAAAAGGCTGAGTGCTAGAGGAAGTAGGAGTAGAATTAGAAGCAGTAGTAAAAAACAGTAGGAGAAGAATACAAAAAATAGTCAGAATCATATTCTTCTATTATTTCTTTATCAAATGAAGGGAGAACAAAGTCTTTTAGCGTAAATGTTAGAAGGAACCCTGTATTCCCTTCTGAGGTTACAACATACCTTTCTCTTAAATACATTTTCTTATTACATAAAGTAGAAGAATAAGAAATGTGCTCAGTAGGCACTACAATAGAAAGAGAAGAAGAAGAAGGTACAAGTGATGGCGTAGTAAATGCAGTGGCAATTATTGACTTGGCCTGGGGTGGCCTCCTCTCAATTACCTCTTAACTCTGAACTGCATGGTCTATCATCCTCCTGATCTTCTTGGAGAGTGCTAACTACCAATCTCCCTTAGAATTATGGGGTAAACTGCCACTACTGCCCTTATTGTTACTATGGCTGGGACTGTAGCTGGGACTGGAGACCATCTGAACTATCTGAGGGCCCTTACCCTTGGGCTGCACAAAGTCACTGTCTTGGAGGTGTATCTATCCTGTGTCTATCAACCTCTCAACTCTATCCTTCAAGACACAGCAGTCCTCTAACATATGCCCAATATGTCTATGGTAAGGACAATAGAGTGGGTGCTCAGTCTGACCATTTTCCTCCACTCTATTATTATTGGGGAATGTCAAAAATGTTCTTCTCAATAAGGAATTTAAATATTTTCTTCACACTCTCTTTTTTAAAGGGATATTCCTTACTAAGCTTCTCCTGTAGGTACTGCTGACTCTCTGGAGTCCTACAGGAGATCCTGGGCTGTAATGTTGGCTGACCAGAGGACTGTGACTAACTGGCTGAGCGTGACTGCTATGGAGGTGCTGAACTGACTAAGGGCCTCTTTCCCTTATCGGGTGATCCCTAGGTACTGTGTACCTCCCCTCTCCTGGGTCGAGGTGCCCTTGAAAACTCCTACCACTGAGGTCTGCATGAAGGCTAACTCTCAATCTTAGGAGGGACTGCATTGAATATGCTATCCTGTAGGCTAGTAACCTTGGTCAATAACTTCTGAAAGGTTCGAATGGTGAAACCCTTCAGATATGGAGCAATGAGACCATCTATATTCTTCAAAAGGATCTCAACTGCAAGCTGCTCCTGTAGCTATGGCTCACACTACAAACTGAGGTTCATCCATCTGACTATATAATCCAGGAGACTCTCTCTAGAGCGCTGTCTGATGACTACTAACTCCCAAACTATAACCCGGTGCTCTGTGCTAACAAACCTCTGTATAAAATGCTGCTTTAGCTCTACAAAAGTCTGGACTGAGTCGATGGGGAGGTCGGCATACCAGGAAAATGCCACCCCCGCCAAGCTGCTAACGAATAACCTCAACATCAATGGATCACTCCCTTCTATGTTGCAATATATGGCCCGGTACTGAGCCACATGCTTCCTCAGGTTCCCAAACCCATCAAAAACTCTAAACCTAAGAGAGATGAAACCAGGAGGGTAGGGTTCCTGCTCGTACTCTACCATGTAAGGATGCCCTCTGCTAACTGACTCTCCAGTCTTCCTGGAGGAAATCACCTGCTCTATCTTCTGGGCAATCAGATCCTGAAGCTGACCTGCTGACAATTGAGCTAGCTGAGTCTAGACGACTGAAGATGCTACAGAAACTGCTCTCTTACGGGGTCTAGTGTAGTTGGAGGCACAACTTGCTGATCTCTAAAAGTACTGGCAGCGGCTACATCTGCCATCTGGGGCATCGCCTCCAAGGCTGTCAATTATGCTATCATGGACGCCATATCTCTAGCCATATCTACCATCTGTGCCATCTGTGCCTAAAGATTTAGGACTATAGCATTCGTATCCACTGACCTGGGAGACCCACCCACCTCGGGCTCTCCATGCTCATCATGGTCCTCGAGCTCTCTCTCATCCGAGTGACCTCTATAGGTAACTACATAGACCTGGTGCACTGGTATATCCTCATCAGACTCATCTAATAGTGTACCATCATCATCCAGGAAAGATCATCTGAGTGCCTCTATCAAGGGACTCATAGGAGAGGTGATCCTATGAGTATTGTGAGCTAACTCTATCTCAATCCGCACTGCTGATCTATCTGGGTAGGTACTAGACCATCATCACAAGCCATCGGGATCACCTCGGACCCGGAAGGAGCCACAACCTCCATCTGATTAACTGCCTCATCTGGCTGCTCTTCCTCTGACAATGATATTATCTGAACTGACTAGACTGGGTCGACTGGGGTGTCTACCTACCAACATCTCTAAACCCACCTCCTGCGGTGAGGCTCCGTACTGACAACTGGATGCTCTGGGGCTACCACCACTGAACTGACCTGAGGTTGGGCAGGCTCCTGCTGTTGTCTCCATCCTCGATGACGTGCGTGTCATCCTACAGCAGGAGTAACTACCGGCAATCTCGCAACTGGAACTATCTATGCTGGCTGCTGTGGTGTCTGCCCCCTCTGCCAACTATAAAGTCTCTTCCCAGTCTATCTCCATAACTGGAAAGTTGCCTAAGAAATCTGTCGGAGTATCTTCTCCCGACTAACATGCCCTCTACCATGAGCTAGGCGGATGATGTTATGAATCCTCTGAATGAGAGCTCTAACACTAGCATCCTTTAGGACCCTAGCCTGAGGTAAGGTAGTGGCGACAGTAGGGGCCACCGCAATGCGGGTAATGTCCTCCTCATCCCTACTATGTGTCAGCGGGGAGAAGCGTTCTCCTTAGACCACCTCTATCTCAAGGGCTACTACAAATTCTGGAGTTGGCACAACTATAACTGGTCGTGGTCTCCGCTGTCTGGGAGCCACCGTCCACTAAACTAGCTCATGGTGAGCTATCGCATCAGCCATCTACTGCCTCTCTGCCTCTGACGCAGCTAAATGCAACCTCATATTCCTATTTCTCTGGACCCTTTTCCCATGGCTAGAGGTGGAGGTGAACGGAACATCTGAACCCACTGCCTGGGTGGTAGGGGGAACAAGGACAACTGGAAGAGCCGGGGTATACCCGATGGTCTCAGTGTGAGAGAGCCGAGCAAAAACTGAAACTTGGCCAGAAGAGGATGAAGGCACCTCAGTCTAGGCACCCCTCTTCCTGGTGGAAGTGAAAGGGGTTTAGTAGATGTGGGATCAAGTTTCCCATGGGCACAAGCCCCCGGGGTTAATTACATCCCAGGCCAGAGCCCGAGAAAACTCACGATTAAGGATCATATGTTATCCCTTCTTAAAATGGTATTTGTATGAGGGTGTAGACTAAGAAGTCCTACTCAAAAGGAAGGAAGGTCCCAAAAAGGCTCAGTCAACATGCGTGGCTCATACCAGCATTTAGAGGCTCTAGGGTACTAATGAGAAACTGGAAGAAAGAAAGTCAGGCAATCAATCACAGGCATGAGAGAAGGATAGAGATGGCATCATCCTATAACGCAGATAAGTAGGATTTATAGTCCATGAAAGGAAGGGACCACATACTATTTAAGGCATACTACGAGATCGAGTGTAGTAGCCTCGAATCCTAGATCTAGATTGGGCTTAGTGTTCTACTTAATACTAAGACCCATGTCCTAGCTAATTTAGTGCAAAACCTGGACTTATCTCGGTCTGGATTAGGGAGCCAGGTAACCACCTATTCGATTTAAAACCATGTTATCAAGCAAGTTATGAAAGATGGGTGGGTGGTACAGTTTTTGAAAATAGGACCGACATCTAGAGAGTTTCCTAATTGGTCCTGACTTGGTATGTACTAGACCATCATCACAGGCAATCAGGATCGCCTCGGACCCGGAAGGAGCCACAACCTCTATCTGATCAACTGCCTCATCTGGCTGCTCTGCCTCTGACAACGGCACTATCTGAACTGACTGGACTGGGTCGACTGGGGTGTCTACCTACTGACGTCTCCAAACCCACCTCCTGCGATGGGGCTCTGTACTAACAACTGGCTGCTCTGGGGCTACCACCACTGAATTGACCAGAGGCCGGGCAGGCTCTTACTGTTGTCTCCATCCTCGACGACGTGGGTGTCATCCTATAGCAGGAGTAACTACCGGCGGTCTCGCAATTGGAACTATTTGTGCTGGCTGCTGCGGTGTTTGCCCCTTTGCCAACTGTAAAGCCTCTTCGCAGTCTATCTCCGTAACTGGAAAGTTGCATGAGAAATCTATCAGAGTATCTTCTCCCAACAAATAGGCCCCCTACCATGAGCTAGGTGGATGATGTTATGAATCCTCTGAATGAGGGCTCTAACACCAGCATCCCTGGGGACCCTAACCCGGGGTAAGGTAGTGGCGACAGAAGGGGCCACCGCAATGCGGGTAACATCTTCCTCATCCCTACTGTGTGTGAGCGGGGAGAAGCGTTCTCCATAGACTGCCTCTATCTCAGGAGCTACTAAAACCTCTGGAGTAGGCACAACTACAACTGGTCGTGGTCTCCGCTGCCTGGGAGCCACCGTCCACTGAACTAGCTCCTGGTGAGCTATCATATCAGCCATCTACTGCCTCTCTGCCTCTAACGCAGCTAAACATAACCTCATATTCCTATTCCTTTGGACCCTTTTCCCATGGCTAGAGGTGGAGGTGAATGGAACATCTGAACCCACTGCCTGGGTGGCAGGAGGAACAGGGACAACTGAAAGTGCCGGGGTATACCCGACGGTCTCAGTGTGAGAGAGCCGAGCAAACACCAAAATTTGGATAGAAGAGGATGAAGGCACCTCAGTCTGGGCACCCCTCTTCCTGGTGGAAGTGGACGGGGAACCCAAACTCGAGGTACTTTCGCCGGAACAGAGGGAGTAACAACAACAATAGGTTGTTGGCGCACAGGTTGTGCAAGTACATGAATGGGACGAGCAGGTGCCTGGGCTGTCTGCCGAGCAACTGGTCATCCGAAAGGGCGCATGGTTGCGCATCCTCTCCTCTGGAGAGGAGGGAATGCAGTAGCCTCAGTCTGGGTCGGCCCGCCAAGAGTGACGAAGGCCGAGTCTGTGAAGGAACCAAAAGTGATTTCTCTAGTGGGCGAACTAGCGAGCAGGGACTCAGGGAGAGTCACCCTTTTGTCTGAACCAAAGCTAAAGGTGATGGAAGGCACAAAAGGGGCCATGGCACTACTGCCAAGAAAAAAAATTGAAAAGATCAGTCAAAACTAAAATAAAGAAAGAAGGCAGGAAGGAATGAGTATGGATTTGATAAAGATAGATAAGAATGGGTAAAGGACGGAATAGCCTGTAAGGCTGAAAAGAAGTAGAGTAGGGGAAAATCCTAGCTATGGGGAAGGAACCCTAACTAAGAGTGGGACGAACCTAATCTAAGGAGTACCAATTCCGGAGTACATAAAAGAAAGGATAATATAGAATCCAAAGATGGGAAAAACTGGTCCCACCGTGGTCGCCAAAAACTTATGGACCTCTAAAAGAGCACCGTTCATGGGGTATGAATGCAGAGGGTATTGCCGCACTATCCCGTAGGACAAAATGTTCGTAGGCCTCTACACTCGACACGAACAGGTTGATGGAAGGTCTGATTGGATCACGCATATGACTAACCATTGAGGATAGAGACTGTCACCAACACACCCCGATGGGTAGTAATATACACGACCTAATCACGGATTTCCCCCACCCGATATGATAGCTCGAGTGGGGTTTAGTAGATGTGGGATCATGTTTCCCACGGGTGCAAGCCCCCGGGGTTAATTACATCCCAAGCTAGAGCCCAAGAAAACTCTCGATTAAGGATCATACGTTATCCCTTCTTAAAATGGTATTGGCATGAGAGTGTAGATTAAGAAGTCCTACTCAAAAGGAAGAAAGGTCCCAAAAAGGCTAAGTCAACATGCATGGCTCATACCATCATTCAGAGGCTCTAGGGTACTAAAGAGAAACTGGAAGAAAGAAAGTCAGGCAATCCATCACATGCATGACAGAAGGATAGAGGTGGCGTCATCCTGTGATGTAGATAAGTAGGATTTATAGTCCTTGAAAGGAAGGGACCACCTACTATTTAAGGCATACTACGAGATGTTGTAGCCTCGAATCCTAGATCTAGATTGGGCTTAGTGTTCTACTCAACACTAAGACCCATGTCCTAGCTAATTCAGTGCAAAACCTGGACTTACCCCAGCCTGGATTGGGGAGCCTGCTAACCACCTAATCGATTTAAAACCATGTTATCAAGTCAGTTATGAAAGATGGGTGGGTGGTATAGTTTTTGAAAATAGGACCGACATCTAGAGAGTTTCCTAATTGGTCCTGAACTTATGTAGGGTAAATGCCCCTAACTAATGTAATTAAATTTTAATTAATTGGTTACTAATGCAAGGCATGCTAGTTTTGAAGGTCTCAAATCATAAATGCTATAGATTTTAAAAAACAGGCTTATAGAAAATAAATTTTTAGAAAAGACTGGGTCTTATAATAAGGAAATAAAGATGCAGTAATATGCATGCGACCCCGGATGATTCCGATAGTTTCCTAGATTTGTTCAGTTTTTATGTTATTTAAACTTAAATATTTAGAAATTAGTTATTAGTAGAAAATATTTTATAATCCTTGAAAGAGCCTAATGCAATCCAGGCTAAAACAAAATTGGCATACAAGAAAGAAACCTAGGAAAAGTAGGTAATTTCTACTGCGCAATCAGGTAAGCACATCAATATAAATCCAACAAATCAAATAAATATCCATAGGCAAACTGTGCTTATTACAACCCAGATATGTAGAAAGTAAAGTGTCCGGGCTCCACTATAAACTACACAGATTTCTAAGTCTATGACAGAGGCAAATGACTTTGAGTGGAATTTGATCTTCAAGTCTTCAATCTTCTTGATGTCTTCTTCTCCTTAGACTCCTTGGAACTCTCCTCCTTGGACTCCTTAGATTTCTCCTCCTTTGACTCCTTCGATCTGTCGTGACATGAATATCCAAACGAAGAGACAATTCCCCCTGGTGGGGGTATTGCCTTTGCTCTTTGGATATCTAGAGCCATCCAGCTCGATCTTTCAAATGGAAGAAGCATCTCCCTTATGAGGATGCCTTCCCCTTTTGGAACTCGAGTTGGATAAGAATATCCTAACTCAAAGTTGCATTTTCACAACTCTTTACAAATTTTACAAATATTACATTAATTGGAAATAGAAAATTCTAGACTCCCTACATGGTTATCCTAATAAAATCCCATGCAGTTATATATAAAAAATAATATAAATCTCATTGAAGCTCTACCAAGCTATGCTCTTACTTATGAGGGCTAAGCAGTCCACCTGTAGCACATGTAGTAGTTATAATTACAGTGCCCCCCTTTTATTAGCATGAGCATGGCCACCTGCACGGAAGAATAATATATATAGCGTTCCTAACCTAGGGGTAGATCTAGCGCTCATCACATCAATCTACATAGTGTAGGAAAAGTAAGCACACACATCAATAATTTCAAACAGCATGCAATGAAAACCATGGAAAGCTCCGGCACACAGCAGAAAAGGAAATAAATACCAGCCTAGCCTAGATCTAGAAGTGGTGCCCTAGTAAACAATTCTACGTGTATGTATGGCTAGTGTGGCTTGGATAGATTCTAATTTGGGTAGTTAGTTAAAATTGCCTATAGTTCATGTTTGTTATAGGCTATAAAAGGAAAATTTTGAATTAAAGTTTAAATATTAATGAATTAGAGTCTATTTTAGTTAATTTAGTTTTTTGGTCAATTTTAAAGGCTTAAGATGATGATATTTGATGTTTAAATTGCATTAGACAATTTTGGAAAGTCCCGGGTTCTCTTAGGTACTAGGTTGAGGGGGTCCAAAAGGTCACTATGGGAAATAGGCTAGGTTTGGGTCTCCTAATATTTTATAAAAATACTAGATCTTAAGATGAGTAGTTAGCTTGGTAGTACATTGGATTTGGAGTTTTCTAGGCAAAGTTATGAATTTTTTAAGTTTTAGGCCCTAAATGAACTATGGTTGACCAAAAAGTTGACTTTATAATTTAGATTAATTTTTGGAATCCTAATATTTTGAACAAATATTAGACCCTAATATGAGTCTAATCCAAGTGAGTTTGCCTAATTTTGAATTTTTTATAATTAGTTATGAATTTTCTATCCTAGCTCCTAAAAAATTTCTAAGTTTGCTAGACGGGTCCTTAAATGTTGTCCTTAGGGTGTCACTACGTTATACAGGTTCAAATTGTGTTTTAAACTATCCCTCAAGGTAATAATGCATGGGAAACACACAAAAATAATAAACACATCATGTCCTTAGATCTAGGAAATCCTAAACTAAGTGCTCGTGGTGCAACCTACACATGCAATCTACAAGAAACAAAAAGTAAGTACAAATGGTGAAGGGATTAGTGAATGATTGGAACTCAACCATTCACTAATCTACACCCTCATGATTTCTCTTCATATGCAAGACCTATGTTTACAATTTCATTGGAAATGTGTCTCCCAAAATTAATATTTAATATATAAGTAATTTTTAAAATAATTAAAAAAAAGACTTACATAAATATATATAAAATTTTGAAAATAAGATAATTTAAAATGAATCAGTTTGTAGTAGATGAATATATGGGAGACCTACTGACCACCCAATCGAGATTTTGAAAAGGGATTGAAAATAATTTTTAATTTAAAAATAATTATTATAATAATTGCCTAGATAATACCTAAGTAACCAAATAATGTTCTAAAATCGTAATCTGCCAGAAAAGAAAGAATCAGTTACTGAAAATAATTTTAAAATAAACCTCATAATTTTCTGAAAAGAACGAGGGGTTGTACGCCGAAATCCGATTTAAAACGAATTAGTTATGGTTTTTGGAAATTTTAAATACAATGAGAGTGTTTGCAAAATGACTTAAGATGACTAATATTTTAAAAACAATTATTAAAAATAAAATAAGATTTTAAGTAAAATAATATAAAAAGTATTTTTGATTATTTTTAAGATATTTTAAGATATATATTAATTTTTTTAAATAAAAATAAATTTAAATCGTAGATAATTTAAATACGATTGATTCGATATATTGTGCATCAAAAACGGAGCAAAATTGAATTTATTATGATTTTTTAAAGTTATATAATTTAAAAATACAATTTAAACTAATTAAAAGTTAAGTAACATCCTAATCTGGCGGCGGGCGCTCCCGGGATAACACGTGGCGCAGCATGATTGGCTCCCGGAGCCCCGCGGAGGCGGCAATGATTGACACCATGATTGCGCCAATCATCACACCGTCCCACTCATCCACGTCGGCCCGAATCTAGGCTGTCCGATCCGCATGGTATCAAACGGAGGGCCTGATCGTGTCGAACGAAGAATTACAGATGGGATCTATCCTCCGGTCGAACGAGTGCCCCAGATCCATGTGATCTGGGCTGTTGATTTTAAGATTAACAGCTCGGATTGCGCATAGTGCCAGCCTCACGTAAACCGAACCCTAGGAACAGATTTTTGGCTCGTTCTCTCGATTGGGTGAACCAAATCAAACAAAATTTTAAACCTAAAATCTAGGTATGAAGAGCATTCATGGGGGCCTAAGAACTCGACTAAATATGCAGTACATAAGAAGTTATTTGAATCTAAGTTTCTTAGGATAGGGTTTGAGATATACCTCAATCCACTCGGTGGATTCAGGAGATCTTGGGCTGGTTGAACTCGCGGATCATCCACGAACAATACTCCTGTTGAACTCGAGCCTTGATATGCCTCAGATTGAGTTTGAGAAGCCTTGGAATGGAAATTCTCTTGGGTGGCCGGAATCCTCGTCTCCAGCGGGCTTTGGCCATCGGGATTCCATTGGGGAAGGTGGGGAAAAGATGTGGGTGCTCTCATAGAAAATCTCAAGGCCTCAGGCGGTCTCTTGAGAAAGCAAGAGAAAAAAGATCCTTAATCCAACCCTAAAAAAGCTTATTTATACTCCTATGAGTTTGATCGACGACCAAGATTGGATGGGGAGTTAAATAGAAGGGAAAACCAACCCCCTTGGCCGTGGTTTTGATTTTGAATCCAAGGGAATTGAATTAGAGTCTTTAAACCCATTAATTTGGTCTTAAATTCACTTAAAAAGGTCGATTTGACCTATTAAGAGCTATGGTTGACCAAGTCCACATTTGACTTGGTCAAACCAGTCAATGAGACCTAAGGGATGAAGGGCTTGAGTCAATGGAAGGATCGAATTGATTGGATTTGATTTATTCTTCTAGTGGGTCTAAATGGATCAAATTGGACCATTTAGCACTTGGGTTGACCAAGTCAAAGTTTTGACTTGGTCAACTCAGTCAATTTGACTCAATGAATGAATGGATTGAGCCAAGGGGAGGATTGAACCAATCAGGATTTGATGCAGACTCAAAATGACCTATTTAGGCCAATTGGGTCAACCTAGGTTGACCCAGGACCTAGGTCTGGGTTCAGCAGACCTAGCTTGACTCCCTGGACCCAATGAGATGGGTCCTGGGGTCTAGCCTGGTCAAATTTGACCAGGTCAACTCCTTGACCTAGTATGGGCAAAAAGTAGGTCAACAATAACATTAGAAAGTATTAAGCTTCAATGTAAATATATTAACATTATCTATTTAAACAATAATGTTTATCCTACACAATAAAAATCAGGTTTTGTTTTTGTCATGACAAAGGAATACTGAAGAAATATAATATATCAGTAGATAAAGTGTTTTAGACTAATGACAATGAATTTTTAAAGCATACATAAGTAGACTCTCATATATTTTTGTAAATAGGAGCTTATGTGTTCTTAGATCTCTCTATTAAGCTTGTAAGAAAGTAAAGGAAGGTTTATGACCCTCTTATAGTTATTATTTTTCTTTAGACTTTAAAATACTAAACATACTATTTTTAGGAATGCAAGAGCTCCATTTCATTAAAGTATAAGAGTCTACACTAGTACTTACTATGGCTTTAATTCATTAGCCCAAAACTAGGAGTTTTAGCTAGCTATAAAATAAAAATAAAAAACATTTACTCATTACTCTAGAAAGAAAGTACAAGTAGAAAATCAAATATATATATCACTAAAATACTAAAAATTCACTCTCCATAAATTATCTTACTCAAATGCTTTCTTTCACATAATAAGGTAGGCCAATCACTCCAATTACTATATCTTTATCTCATTTTGTCTACCTTGGACTTTACTCTAAGATGGCACTACACTTAAGCATTCAAGGCTCCCTAAAATTATATAATACACTGACCAAAATAATAAAAGAAAATATTTATATTAAGTACACATAAATATACTTAGGGTCAGCGAAACTTAACATAGTGGCAACTTGGTATTGCAATATGAACTAGCACCTAGTGCTACTATGTAGGCTCCATTATGGAGCTGGAATGATCTTGCATGAAATTGGCTGAACTGGTGCATTGTTTGGATGATTAAACATGGCTTTGTATTTTGTTAACTACTCCACCATGGTACTCCAATTGTTTAGCACTATGGAATTTTAATGTGTAATCTAGTGTTGTGGTGGTGTGTATTTCAATGCTCCTGCTATCAAATTCTCGAGTTGATGCTACGATGCTGAGTTTTAGTGTTGCAACATTATGAAGCATGAAAGTTTGAGAAGTTTGTTAAACCTTAATGAACTGTTCCTAAGGCACACTAAGTTGAAATCAATATTATCACTTGATTTGGAAGCTAGTACACTTATCAAAAGTTATAAAGATTGTGATGATAGTCTAATCAGCACAACATATTATCAATCAAATATTTTTAACAAAGTAGTTAAAATAAAAAATAACATACAAAAAAATAAAGTGAAGAAAGTAAAAATTAGAATGAGCACACCAAATTTATAGTTGTTCAGTTAAACTATTACCCACATCAACTCCCTAGAGTCCTCCTGTCTGGGTATTGCACTATCACTATAGTGTTTCTCCTTAAGCTCCCACAACTAGACGAAGAAGCCCTTAAAAATTGGTGTGGCAAAAGACCATAATCCTTTCACAAGTAGAGAACCTTGAATCTTTTTTCTCCCTCCTGAAGATGGCAGAGAACTCGAATCCTTTCATAGGAAGAGAACCTCAAATCCTTTTTCTCCCTCATGGAGATAGTGGAGAATGATAATCCTTTTAGAGGCAGAGAACCTCAAACCCCTTTCACACTTCTCTGTATAATGGAGTAGCCAAATATTTTGACACCAAAGAGATCTTCTTCCAAAAACTTCCCTCAATATAAACCTTGAAACATGGAAAAACTCAAGTGTAGGTTCACCACAACAATCATGTAAAACTCTCTCTCACACTCCCTTGAAACCCACAAGGATCTTCTCCCTTTGTCATAAACCTCACCCTTTATCCCTCTAGCTCAAGGCTTACTCTTTAAGTTTTCTCCAGAAGAAATCAACTCAGGGAATGCCAAAAAGACACTTACAAAGTCTTATTTGAAAGCTTATATAGACCGCTTAAAAAACCCTAAAAATTAGATTTAGCCATTTAAGATTATATAGTACGATTGAAGAATTATCCAGTACGATGTGCAAAATTTGACATGCTAGTATTATACAATCATCAGTATAAAGGACCGGTCCTACAATATGATCAGTTCAATTTTTCTTATTAGTATTATACATTTATTAATATGAATGACCAATCATATAGTATGATTAGTTCAACTGAAATGCAATTCATCTAGGATGAATCATGGGACAACCAAATATGTTCTCTATTGATCGTACAGAACAATCCAATTTGTATAGTATGATCAAAATATTAAAATTAAGTAGATTTGATTGATTAATCACATGATTAAATTAGGTAATATTTTAAATATTATACAGCAAAATTAGTTTTGTACAATATGAGTAGACCAACATTTCGAGTTAAAAATTTTCCTAATTTAATGAACGATAGGGTTTCTAATTATAACATATTATATAATATGATGTGGTGTTCATATAGTATGAAATGTTATATTTTAAAATTATTTTTTATAGAAAATAAATTATTTAATTAATTTTTGTAACATTAGATCGTATAGTATGATCCATATCATATAATATGATGCATGGAAAAATTAAAATATTTAATTTTTTTTTGCTTCCCTTGTATGTGTTTGCACATTCACTAGGCTAACATACACCCTTAACTCAAGAAATTAAAAATAATTAAATAAAAAAACAAACTCTTTCAACTTAACTTATTCTACCCCATCTGAGTCTTGAATCTTCAAATAATGGTACATGTTGCACCTAAAATGTTAGTTAACACAAAAAAATATGCACTACATATACTAGGATAGATAAAGAGGTAATCAATAATATTTTTTATCATTAAAATCATAAAATCAGGATCTCGAGTTGCAACAAAGAACTATAATGCTAACCTTTGTTTGAATGGGTTATTAAATTAAATGACATTTTCCTTTGGCTCTAGCACAACAATGTCCTGGTTTGGCACTGGGGCATTTATAATTTTATGGCGTTGATAGTTTTAGTTATATAACACATGTATAATACTTATTAATTTTTCTTTATTTCCAAAGTCTATCGTTTACAACATTAAATAAAAATAATAATTTTATTAGAATTTATAATTATAAAATACTATATAATTTTCACTTAACATTAGATCACTAGACCTACGTCTACTTCTCGAGGTCCTCTTTCTTAGGAATTTCACCATAAGGAAAACTCCTTTAACACATAACTAGGCAGTGAAGACATTCTACCTTAAAAAGTGGTGAATGAAATTTATAAACATTTCTTTCTTAGAAAAATCTCCCTCCTTCTACTTACCAGCAAGATGGAGATACTTATCCACGCTTCTATACCTCGCAACAATAAAGATGATGCTCCCTTATTTTTGTCCTCACAATGGTTAAGATAGTGCTCCCACTTTTTATTCCTTAGAACTATGTGTATTTTATTACCTAGCCTTCCCCGACTAGCACCAAGTCTTCACACATGACTTCTACTAAGTTCCTTTCAAAAGCCTTGACTTAAACTATGGAGGATAGGTGCAAGTTGATAAAACTTCCTTGTGAATCTCCTCACATAATCCTTGAATACCCTAAATAATTCTCTTAAGCTTACCCTCACTCTGAAGAACTCACTCAAAGTTTTTACAAGGAAGAGCCCTTTATCCTTCCCCCTAAGGATTATTTAATGGAAACTCTCATTTAGATTCTATCAAAGACACTTCACATAAAAAGATTATCTCAAAGACTCTTCTCATAAATGAATTAAGTTGGGCTTTTTAAATGAAACCTTAATTTTCATATTCTAATGCTCTGATTGTAAACTATGATACTAGGTTTATACTATCTAATTAGTTATACATCGAGTTTAAGTTATGTCAAATTAGACTATGTGATATTCATTTATATATTATGATCAATTATAACAAATCATGGATCATAAAAGATGAACCAATATTTGTACCCCACAAGTTCTGTTAAATCATAGAGTATAATTTTTATCATTCAATATAATTATCAAATATGATCTAATCATGATTTGATTATTTGATAAAAAGTTTAAATTTGATAAGATTCTTGAATAATCATATAGTACAAACTTTTTCATACATTGTAATTAGGTAAAATTTCAAAATTATAATTTGCCTAATTTTTGTTACTCAAATATAACGATAGGGATTTATTAAAATACCCTATCACCCAATATTAACTTAGGTCAAATAATATGATTAGATAAGATTTAGAATAATTTAATTTAATATCTAAAATAACTAATCATACAGTACAATTGAGATTGTTGAATACAATCTAATGAATAAAATTTTGTGTTCAATTTTTTTATCCGCACTTGTGTGTGTGCTTAGTCACTTTGCCAACATTACCTAATATAAACTGACTCAAGAAAAACAACTACAAAAACAAATTATTACTTGATTCAATGAACTCCAAGACTACTATACACATGCTTAACTCCATGCATATTATACTAAAAATATAAGTAGCAAACCAAAGAAAGCTACGTATATAATGCAAGGAATTGTAAATGATCAAGACAATAATATTTATAATCATCAAAACAATAGTTTGGGCTTACAAATTTCAACAGTCTCACCATTTTTGTGATGTAAAATACTATTGGTTAGAATTTAAATTTGCAAGTTGTTATTTAATTGTTTATTTAGTTTTTTTTTTTTGAAAGAAATGCTAATATTGCATTAAAAGAAAATGGAAAAAAGAAACAATTACAAACTACTCAAGTCACACCTAAAGAATCACATTCCTCCTTCAAGCAAGACAAGAAAGAAGGAGGAATCACACCATCATTAAGATCTTCCCACAAAAAGGAACTTTCTAAAGCCAAATTAGCACAAATATCATCTAATTTGTTACCACTTCTACTAGAAAAAGGAAACACAATTTGTTTGAACTCAAGCAAGAAAGCCAAATTATCTTCAATCTTTCTACAAACATTCCAGCTCTTGACCGAATTTTGAAGCAGCTTAATGATATTGAAGTTGTCCCCTTCGATGATAACTCCTTGAGCTTCGTACATCTAATCATGGACAACATTTTAAAGATACAAAACAGCTAATAACTCCAATTGTGCAACGTCCCAATGCAAGAACAGAACTCCAAAAGCAACCAAGAATCTTCCTTTCTCGTCTCTAGCAACGCCTCCAATTCCAGCTAAATTATTCCTCTTGATAGCTGCATCCACATTTATCTTTATCCAACCGGGAGGAGGAGGATGCCAAGGATAAAACAACAAATGCTGGTTGGCATCCCAATTATCCGGTTGGAAATTTAAAAAATTACTCCTAACAGCAAAGGAAATAGCATTTGCAGCAATGGTATTGTCAGAATCTTCATTGTCGCCATGAATCAAATTGCATCTACTCTTCCAAACAAGACATGCGGCTGTACAGTAAATATTTGCAATGAGAGCATTCTTTCCCACGTACCTCTAAAGTCCATCCAGACATTCAAAAAAACTGTCAAACATCGGAACCAGAAATCCCCAACTATTCAGTAGAGAGACTACTTTTCGAAACTTAGAACATCTTCGTGCTATGTGGCTATTATCCTCTTCCTCTTCAAAGCCCCTTGGACATCATGGAAATGTGCTTAACCTCCTCCTCACAAGAAAAGTATTAGATGGAATAGCATCATTACAAAGTCTCCAACAAAAAAGTTCAATTTTTGATTTTAACTTAAGTCTTTTCATCCAATTCCAATGAGCAATCTCATCTTCATGAACCATAGAAGCTTCAAAGGACATGGCAGCAATGGATTTCCCAGAAAATTTACCTTTTAATTCAATGATATCTGAATTCCTGCCATCTATAATAGGAATTTTTGAAATGAGATTCAGCAGCTGTCCCCCAAATACAACTTGTAGTTTATCCATATCCCATTGGCCATTTGAGATGAATGAGCTTAGATTGAAATCGGAAATTTCCCGTATATTAACAAATGTAGGCCAGTTTGCAATGCATTTGTCTAAAATCCATGAAGCATACAACCAATTGATGGATTTCCCATTGGAAACATTCCATATAACAATGTTTTTAAGATATTTAGCTCCCATAGTAATAATCTTCCACGTAGGTGAACACCCTTCTTCACTGGGACCGACCACACATCTTCTCCACACTTTTCTCTCAGAATTTGGTTCAATAAACAGTTCGGTTTCATGCAAAAATTCCATGCAAATTTGGCCCATAGAGGACCAATCTTAGAAACTGCTGAGAATAAGCCTCTACCACCTTCATTCTTCGGCTTACAAAGTAAATCCCAAGAAGCATAATGTAGTCCAGCATTGCCATTATTTTTACTCCATAAGATTCCTCTACACATCTTATCAAAATCCTTGAGAATGCTCAATGGAACTAACGAAAGAGTTGATAAAAACAAAGGTAAAGGGAGGAAAGCTGATTTAACCAAAACCAATTTACCTTCCAACGAAATATATTTCTTTCCCCATGTATTCAATTTATTAGAAGCCGACTCCATTAAATTCAGGAAATTCGATGCCACCACCCTTCTTAAAGTCATCTTCACACCAAGATAACTTATTTCCTTCACTTTCTTGAAATTGAGCTATTTTACAATCTTCTTATGAGTTCTACGTTTGGTATGTTTCTCAAAAAGAAGCATGGATTTTGAAGTATTAACCTTCTGTCCCGTCCAATCACAGTAATTGGAAATGATCTTCTTCAAGTCCTTAACTTCCTTTACCTTGGCGTCCGAGAAAATTAAGATGTCATCCGCATAGAGTAAGTGAGATACTCTCGGTGCTAACGGAGAAATAGAAATACCCATACCACTTATTCTTAAAAATAAGACATCAGATAAAATTTGAGATCATAAAATGAATAAAAATGGGGATAAAGGACATCCTTGCCTAAATCCACATCTTCCTTCAATCCATTTAGTTTTCATCCCATTAATCAAAATGCAATACTTGGGATTAAGGACACATTGCAATAAAAGCTCCAAAAATTTATTAGGAAATTTAAAATTAGTAAAAACTTGCCTTAAAGTTTGCCACCCCATACTATCATAAGCTTGCTCCATGTCAAGCTTAGTTGCCAGCAAGACTTTTATAGATTTGTACCATCTGAATTTGTTAAAAACCTCCTGAGCCAAAAGTACATGATTAGACAATGACCGGCCTCTTACAAAAGCCACTTGGTCTACCGAAATGATCTTATGAATAACTTTTTCTTATCTATTTAAAAGCATCTTAGCAATGATTTTATATATAGTCATACACAGACTAATAGGCCGGAAGTTAGAAGCCTCTTGAGGATATTTGATTTTTAGGATTAAGACAATTAAAGTCTCCTTCCAGGACCGATCCATAACACCTGAAGACAAGAAATGTCTTACCTCAAGCCATACATCCTCTTTAATCAAATTCCAAAAATCCTTGATGAATGAAAAGGTTATCCCATCTAAGCCTGGAGAGATGTTCCTCTCAGATTTTTCCATGACCACCTGAAGTTCCTCCTTTGTGAAATCAGCATCAAGCATAATTTGGTCAACATTACTAATGACATTAGACGGATTAGGCCATCCATCCAGTGAGCATTTTATGTGTTGCCATTTCAACTTGAAAAATTCTGAGAAAGTTCTCTAGATTACAGCTCCATCCTCCGTCACAATACCATTTATGGTCTTGATATGACTAATCTAGTTATTATTCCTTCTGGCATTCGCAAATGCATGAAAAAATGATGAATTACAATCACCTTCGTCCATCCACTTTGCTTTAGCCCTCTGTTTCCACCAAGTTTTGAGCCATGCCAAAGTAATTTGAGTTCATTAAGTTTAAATCTCAATAGCTGTAATCTATCAAAAAATATCAAACCTTAAGACTCCTCCAATTGGATTTCCAAAATATCATTCTTCAGCTTGTCCCACAACAAGTTCAGATTCCTGTATTTAGCCTTACTCTAGAAGAAGAGGGCTCTTAAAGTTCTCTTGAACTTTAAATTAATAGAAGAAGCCGGGTCTCCCACGAAGTTTTTCATCCAGATTTTCTTCACTAAGGCTGCTGCTCCATGATAAGAAGCCCATACCTCTTCATACCGGATATCTCTGTTGTAAAACTCCACAGGTTTGAAGATTTCCAATAGAATTGGGCAATGGTTCAAGGCTATATGAGCCAAGTGCTTTACTAAAGCAAGTTGAATGATATTTAAAGCCTTGGAATTAATAAGACATATGTCTAACTTCTCCAAGATTCAAGCACTCCCAGATTTATTATTTCACCAAGTGAACCTTGGCCCCATCGATCTAACCTCGTGAAGATCATTATTAATCATGAAGCTATTTAAATCCTTAGAGCGTTGAGTCATGCTTAACTTGGCCAACAGCAGGAACCACAAAAAATTCCCAATTGTTGCCCAGAAACTTCAGAATTTGACAATTATCCAGAGAACTAATTTTTGTTTCCAATAATCCCACAAAGAAAACCCTATGATCCTTGATCACTTCCTTTAAATATAGAGCAGGCTCAACTTTCTTGGCTCCTCTATAATTCCAAAATAACAAAGAAGTCATTGCTTAAAGATGGGGGAAGGCCCCTAACCTTTTTAGCTTTTCCACCATCAACCTTCCTATTATGAGGAATAATATTGCCCGAACCAAGGGACTTAAGTTCTTTAGAAAGCTTAGCTTTCTTCTCATAAGAGTGACTTCCAACCATTGAAAAATTGGAATTTGATTGCCCCTTATCTTCCTTCTGCATAATCACTGGCTGCTGCTCTTCACATCGATCATTGATGCTTAATGTGAAGCCTTTATTAGTTTCTAAAATTTTCCCTTCCTCAGCACCACTCATCACTTCAGAATCTATTGACTTCAATTTACTTGTTTCATTCAAACCAGATAAAACATCAAATTTGTTAAGAACTTCAATAACCAAGTTTACCTCTATTGCTGCCCCTTGCTTTACTTCAAATGGTGGATGGACTTCCACAGCTAGACGTTCTTCCACATCCACCTCATTCATAACATCTTCAGGTATAAGAAATTCTTCTATTACCTTAGCTTGCTTATTATTAAAGTTCTTAACATCCAAACTACCAATATTCTTCAGATTGGAAAGTCCAAGCTTTGGAATATAAATTTTCTTCATTGGGACAGAAATTTTTTTATTAAAAATTATTCTTTTCTCTGTAACTTTATTAAGTCTTTTTTTACCATATTTAACCTGAATCCAAGCATCATTGTCAACTTTCCCCCCATCAATAGGAGACTTTACAGCAGCCTCTTGAAGGATCCGACCACCGTCCACACCAGTTTGCTGTACCATTCTGGAACCAGCTTCTTCCTTATTCTTTAAATCAACACATGCCTTTAAAGCATGACCAATCTTGCCACATTCAGCATAGATTTTAGAGACCCCTTCATATTCCACCTTTTGATAGAATTTCTCAGCCAAGCCTTCCACCCAAACACCCTATGGAAGTTTCAAATCAAGAGGAATGCGTACACACACCCTAGCAAACTCCCTCCTGCACCACTAGAACATGTTCCCATCAAGAAGATACGGCTTTCCTACCAGAGAAGCAATTCTACAAATGTTTACCTCATCCCAGCACTGAAGAGGTAAATTTGGCAGCCTAATCCACACTGGAGATATAATGCCTTTGAGAGAAGTAGGATTGAAATTGGCTGACCATTTGTCCAATCCAACCACCTGTCCTCTAATCCACCACGGGCCACCTAAAAGAATACTCTCTAATGCCTTAAAATCTTCAAATGAGCATATAATCCAGCCAAGACCCAAACCGGTGATGTGGAATTTCCCAAATTTAACCCACTGTCTTCTCAAGTCTGTGCTTACCACATGAAAAAGCATATTATCACCAAAAATCTTCACAACAATAGCTCTTTCTGATCTTCTAGCATTTTCCAACTCCTTTTCAGCATGAAGAATTGTTGAGTCTAGTAATTAGGTTGTTAAGCCTAAGTTAATGTCCCAAAGGCTACCAAGAGGGGGGGTGAATTGGTAGTTTAAAAATTTTTTATCCCTCTTTTAAAATTTTGTTGAACCAAAATAAAAATTGTTTCTTTTAAGTTTTGTAGAAAAAGTTTTTCAACCACAGAGTTTTTAAGACTAAGAATTAAAATGCAGAAACATAAAAACAGTAAAGTAAATGACACCAAATTTATAGTGGTTCGATCTAAAACCAGAACTACATCCACTCCCCAGAGGCACCCTCTGAGTATTGCACTAATACCAATAGTGACTCTCCTTTTGGACCCACAGCAAGGCGGAGAAGCCTTTACAACACACTCTTTTCACCACTCCCCGGTGCGGCAGAGAACCGTCCGTCCTTTTACACAATTCC
>NW_021318507.1:312720-317969 GCF_001605985.2 Dendrobium catenatum | reverse complement strand
GATTTGAACTTTATATTTATTTTTTTATTATTATTTTGGTTCTGCTATAGAGATCAACAGATAACTGCTTACCTTGGGGGATACCAAGGTGAATTGGGGGACGCTAACAATGGAGTTGATAGTGAAAGGGAGAAAGATGGTGATTTGGTGAGATGCAGGGCTCTCCAAAGCCATGGTGTTTCTAAAAACCATGGTAAGGGACATATAGGAGGTGGGAGGGGGATTTCTAGTGGAGCTATGGCGTTTGCCCTCTTTCAGTACAACCGTTTATACAATAGTTCAGTGATGTTTTTCAACCACCATAGGGGTTGCCACCATAGAGGGGACAGATGCACGCCGTCATGTGGAAGGAGGGGGTATCACCGATCCCAAGATCCAGAAGGATGAGATTGAGAAGCTGATCCGGGAGATGTTGGAGGTAGGGATTATCAGGCCGAGCATAACCCTTTTTTTAGCCCAGTTCTACTAATGAAGAAGAATAGAAGTTGGAGATATTGTGGACTATCGAGCCCTGAATAAGGAGACTGTGTCGGGCAAGTTCCCTATTCCAGTGATAGATGAGCTGCTAGATTAGCTTTGTGGAGCGGAGGTATTCACAAAGGTGTACCTGAAGTCCGGGTACCATCGGATTCGGATGAGGGAGGAAAATATTCTAAAGACAGCTTTCATGACACACAACCGACTCTATGAGATCTTAGTGATGTCATTTGGTTTCATCAATGTCCTTGCTACCTTCTAGTCCCTCATGAACAAGGTGTTTCGACCTTACCTCAGGAGGTTTGTTCTAATTTTCTTTGATGACATCCTAGTGTACAACAAGTTCAGTGAGGAGCATCTGGAGTATCTAAGGGCGGTCGTAGAAGTGTTACAGGAGCATCACCTATGGGCCAATTTGAAAAAGTGCTGTTTTGCACAGGCTAGTGTGGAGTACTTGGGGCACGTTGTATCCCTGGAAGGGGTGGCAACTGATCAGGCCATGATTGAGGCAATGTTGAAATGGCCTCTACCTAGGAACTTGAGGGAGTTGAGTGGTTTTCTTGGATTGACGGGGTACTACAAAAGATTCATGAGGGGATACAACATCATAGCTTGGCATTTGATAGAGCAGCTGAAGAATGAAAACTTCTTGTGGGGAGATGCAGCCACTCAGGCCTTTGAGAGATTGAAGACAATTATGATCATGGTCCTGGTCCTGGCCCTACCCGATTTTGGCTAGATATTTATAGTAGAGACTGATGCATCAGGATATGAATTAGGGATAGTGTTCATATAAAATTACAGACCAATAGCCTACTTCAGCCAGGTGTTGACAGCTAGAGCTTGGTTGAAGTCAGTTTTTGAGAGGGAATTGATGGCCATCATATTGGTTATTGTTAACCTTCATATAATATCCAATGAAGAATAAAGATGAAATGCATACCTGCTCCAATCCATCGGGTCCACGAATATTGCCGGATATCCCGCATACCTCGGACTGTCGAAGGATCCCCGAAATCCTGCGAGCTGCTCCGATTTGCGATCAAATCCCGTCGAAATCCCTGCTGGAGCCGCTGGACTCACATCTCTTCCCGCAAATCCCGCTGTGCTCGCGTCTCATCTCGGAATTTTTGCGAGAAAACCTGCGACAACTCCTCGATCGAGCGCCCAAATCTCCTTTAAATATCGACCCAGAACCCCTCTTCTTTCGTTCGCTACCTCTCTTCCACACGATCAAGCTCTCTGATCCACATCCCGACCCCTCAAGCCCCACGGCCTCCCTCTCCACCTTCCGTCGCCTTCTCTGTCCCGACCAAAATCCCGATCTCTTTCAGCCCCGACCAAGCCCCTCTTGCCGACTGCCTGTGCCGACCGCAAGCACAGAGAGAGTTGAATTTTGCGTTTGCATTCATCTAAAATCGTTTACAAAAAGAACCCAAAACAACAAAAAGCCCCTAAGGGGGGGTAAAACTATTTCTATCATCCTCAAGGATGGACAAAAAGACTTGAGGAATACATGTGTATCTATTATCTCCTATGTCCCAAACAAAATTATCCTCAATCGCTCTTTGAGCGCAAAAATGAGCGGCCTTGTTGTACTCCCTATTTGTGTGAATAAAAAGCACCTTATGAAACGATTTAAGCCAGTTAAATCTTTCACCCTCTTCCGGCCTCAGCTTCCAAGTCTCAGTATGATGGCATTTATGCATGAATTCAATCACACTCGCATTATCACCCTCGATAATGACTCCATCCCGATTAAACATCCAGTCTTGAATGATCCGATTGATGTATTGAATTGCCATTAACTCCACCTGCGTGCTGTCCCAATGCGAGATTTGCCAACCCGCCGCGACAACAAAGTTGCATTGGGAGTCCCTTATAATGATACCAATGCCACCCGCATTGTTCCTCCGCAACGCACCGTCCACGTTGATTTTCAACCAGTTTGAAGGGGGGGGGACACCAAGATGCGTTCTGAAACAATCCAAAGGATTGGAGGGTGAACCGTTGCTCCAAACTATTCAGATTCTCTCACGGGGGCGCAACCGCATATCTAAGATGGTACAAACTTGGTCCTCCTCCCCCATAAACTCTGCATTGTAGCAGATGGCAGAGATTGAAGTGCCCAAAGTGCTCTTGGTTA
Organism: Dendrobium catenatum; assembly: GCF_001605985.2. Taxonomy (NCBI): domain Eukaryota; kingdom Viridiplantae; phylum Streptophyta; class Magnoliopsida; order Asparagales; family Orchidaceae; genus Dendrobium; species Dendrobium catenatum. The sequence goes on along the minus strand of NW_021318507.1, from coordinate 315,346 downwards.
ATTCAAGAGTGTCGGTAGTAAGCTCCGACCAAATTTGCACCTCACAAATTAATTCAACGAGGCTTTCCCCAAAATACTGTATAAGCTTGTTCCGGTCCCATTCACCGCCCGTCATAATGAACTCAGCCACCCTGCTGTCCTCGGCAAGCTCGATATTGCAGAAAGTCGGCCAAGAACATATAGCATAGTCTTAGATCCACACATGATTGATCGTGTCAATATCCTCCCCGTTGCAGACCTTCCACCTGAGAGAGCCAGCCAAACTATCGGCCCCATTGCAGATAATTCTCCACCCATGTGATTTTCCTCTTTTTTGTTCCGTCCCCCATGGCCAGGCCCCATACTTGTGCCTCATACACCTTTGGAAAAAATTTTGAGGCTTTTTAATGAAATCCCAAGCATTCCTCACACGAAGCGGCCCCGTCCAGCTGTTGCTGGCATGGAAGCCGAGACCACCAAGACGTCTCGGACGGGTGAGGCTGCCCCAAGCCGCATAATGAAGACTCTTGTGATTCTGATCTTTGTCCCAGAGGAAGCTCCTACACAGTCTTTCCGCATCAGCAAGCACACCCCGGGGAACCAGCATGTGCGTCATAGCAAACACCAACAGCGGAAGCAACACAGAATTAATCATAGTAATCCTGTCCGCCAACGATAACTGACGAGTCCCCCAAGCAACAATATGCGATTGAATTTTCTGGAGGAGAGGGCTAAAGTCCGCCCTAGTAAGCCTTCTCAATGCAAACTTGATGCCAAGGTAGTCCATTTCCTTCACCTTACGACAACCCGCAATCCTAGCTAGCCGGCTTTTAGTGGATGACGCAACCTTTCTGATAAATAAAATGGCAGATTTATTTTTGTTAATTCTCTGCCCCGTCCAACCGCAATAGTCATCGAAGATCTTCAATAGCTTCCGGACATTAGGGATGGTAGCTTCTGCAAAACATAAAACATCGTCAGCATAAAGAAGGTGGGAGACGGCCGGTCCTCCCACCTTAATTTAGACGCCTAACTCCGAGTAGTTTTGGTGAAAATGAAGAGACAGCAGCTCCGAGCACATAATGAATAAGTATGGGGAGAGCGGGCACCCCTGCCGAAATCCACATCCAGCCGTTATCCCTTCCGTAAGAGTACCATTCACCAGAATAACAAACCTTGGAATAGTAACGCAGCTCATCACCCACGACCGGAACCTTTGGGGGAAACCCATCTTCATTAGCACCACCTCCAAAGTATGCCAATTCATTTTGTCGTAGGCTTGCTCCATATCGACCTTTAATGCCAACCATCCTTTGGCAGACTTGGAGACCTTGAACATGTTCATAATTTCCTGTCCCAAAAGGCAGTGATCAGAGATTGATCTCCCCGGCACAAATGCCTCTTGTTCCTCAGACACAATGGACGGCAATATTCCTTTGATGCGTTTGACTAATATCTTAGCAATGACCTTATAGATTGTTTGACAGAGACTGATCGATCTAAATTTAGAAGGATGATCCGCATTGTTACCCTTTGGCAATAGAACCACCACTGTATCCTTCCACTCAGGCTCCATCCGACCCGAAGAGAAGAACTCCAGGCACGCCAGGATGACCTTCTCACCAACAATATCCTAGAAAGATTTAAAGAAGGATGCCGTCACACCATCACGTCCAGGGGCACGATTCTTGCCCATCGACTTCACCGCTAGCCAAATTTCCTCACGGTTGATCTCACAATCCAGAGATATACCCAGTCGCTTCATGCTGGCAAAGTGCAGGTCAAGAGAGGGCCACCCGTAGTCAACAATATCGTTATTCTCCCACTTGTTCTGGAAAAATTCCTCCACCATTCTAATAATCTCAGACTGATCAGTAACCAACCTCCCATCCGGGTGCTTGAGCTGATCCAAGAGATTGGTTCTTCTTCTAGCCGACGCCATATTGTGAAAAAACCGTGTGTTCCCATCTCCCTCTTCAATCCAACGAACCTTCGCACGTTGCCCCCACCAAGTCATTATCCTGGTCAGGGTAGCCTTCAGCAGCTGGACTTTATACCTGAGAGATTCAGATTGTGCCTCCGAGAGGCCGGACGGAGAGCAATCAATTTCCTGCAAAATGCTTATCTCACGGTCAAGCTCATCCTTTAGTTGGTTCAACATTTTGATTTTGTTTCTACTCCAAAAGAATAACGCCTTTAAAGTTCTCTGGCACTTTCTCTGCAGGATCTTCGCTTCCGAGCCAGAATCATGTACCTTCCACTTCTCCGAAACCAGTTGCCATGCCCTCGGAAAGCTGGCCCAAACATCCTCAAACCGGATCCAAGAGGAATAAGTCCTCTTCGCTCCCGCCTGAACAGAGCAGAGAATGGGACAATGGTCAGAAGTAAGCCTAGAGAGGTGCTTAACCTTCAGGCCCTGAAATTCATCCAGAATGGATGAACTGATCAGAAACTGATCCAACCGTGAGTAAATTCGACTTCCAGCATCCTTATTGTTTGTCCATGTGAAGGCAGGTACCGAGAATCCAGGGTCAATCAGGCCATTAGCATTCATGAAATCTCCTATATCGCCTGCCACAGGATTGAAAACAAAGGGTCTCCCCCCCTTCTTCTCACTCTTTGCCATAATGCAGTTGAAGTGCCCCCC
>NW_021318507.1:308830-311665 GCF_001605985.2 Dendrobium catenatum | reverse complement strand
TTGGGTCTCCTTCTTCTACTAACAATAGTCCACTCGCCCTGCTCAACATTCGCCAACCCAGGTGATCGTTCCACCGAGGCCGCCCGTAAGCTTGTTTCACCGAGCTCAACATGGTCCACCTCCATATCCTTATTTGGCCCAGGAGGAACAGACTCCGTTGTAGTAGATGGTGGTGGTTGTACCTTACCCATGTCTCTGGATTCTTTGCATACCTCCGCCTTGTGACCAACCTTCCCACAGTTTAAACAAATCAGCGGAATACCCTCATACTCAATAGGTTGGAAGAATGAGCCTCCTAGCCCATGAGCCCACACTCCCTTGGGTAACTTCTTCGATAAATCCAACCGAACGCAGATACGTGCGAAGGCGCATCTATTCCATGAGTTAGTTGGTTCGTCCATGAAAAGAGGTTCCCCAATCCCAATGGCAAGCCGGGCCAAGTTTTCTGCGTCCCAGTAGGCCAATGGCAGATTGGGAAGCCGTATCCAAACCGGAGAAGTGAACTTCCTTGGAGAATTCGGCATTGGTCCAACCGCCCATTGCTCCACGCCAATAATTTGGCCTGCCACGAACCAAGGGCCCCCAATCATCACCTTGTCCCGTGCACTGGCATCCTCAAACCAGCATAAAAAATAGTCTGCTCCCATCGGTGTAATACGGGTGAGGCCCAAATGCCCCCACTTCCTTTGAAGTTCACTTTGTACCACCCAGAAGGGCACCCTCCATCCAAGGAGGCACCCCACCAGGGCTCGCTCAAGCTTTTGGACATTTCCTCTAGCTTTGTCCAGGTTCAACGAAATCATCCCATCCGCCCCTACAATTGAGGCGTCCACCTGCAACCTTAGAGCCACCGGCTCTGGCTTCTTCCAAGCATTCTGATTTGGCCTTGCACCAAGGACCAAACCAGCCGAAGCATTCCCAATGTCCGCTTCCTGTTTCGACCCCAGAATTCTAGTATTGGCATTTCTTTGAACACCTGGGGGTAGGATTTTATCCCAGAAGTCTCACCACCAACAACTTTAGGAGGTTCACCCCTATCAACTAACATATCAGCGGGGTTAATGATGTTACGCATTGCATCACCCGTAACAGTAAAATCATTGCACTGCAAAACTCGTGCAGAATCAACCGCCACCGGTGATCTACCCAAATCTTGTATTCGACTCATACTTCCAAAATGGAATCGTGGCCTTTCCAAATCAACCACCTTACTGTTCAGTGCCTCATCCTTCTTTGACTTAACCTCCACGGTCGGGAGACTCACAGCAGCAACCAACGGAGTCACCCCAATGTTGCTCTGGACCTCCTTCAAAAATTCTACCACCTCATCGTTCCCCATGATCTCCATTCCGACCCCACGATCATCGGTCGCCTGAGTGGACAGGTCCAGGCCATCCAACTCCATATGCGACCCAGCCCCCACCAATCTGCCGGATCCACCCCTACTACCATCAGTTAGTTTCGCCGAAGCCTTGCCAGCAGACTTGGGTTCCCCCTCACCAGCCGGCGAACGCCCCGATCTACCACTCGCAGCTCCAGTTCCCAGCCGAGCATTGTCAACTAAGGCTCGAACATTTCCCGCAGGCCCTGCAACCTCCGATCTAGTCTCCCCCCCCCCTTGACGGGGGAACGAACATACACAACCTGCTTTTTAGCCGCCCCGTTGTCCTTGAATCCATTCAGCCCACGTAAAGGAGATCTCTTATCCCCCTCCGCACCTGTACCTTCCGCCGAACCAATCCCAGCAGAGCTGCCCCCGAGCCTCCCTTCACATCATTGCGAGCGCCAGATTTGCCATCCGAAACTTTCCCTCCACCCCACTCTTTTCCGCCCCCACTCCGAGGAGGAGGACTAGGGGGTGACCGTTGGTCACCCCCTACCATCCCAAGAAGTCTAGCCGCCGACCGGCCGGAACTCGCCACCGAGAGAGGACCTCCCCAGCGAGAACGCACGACAACCCTAGAGGTGCAAGAGAGAGAGAGAGAGAGAGAGAGAGAGAGAGAGAGAGAGAGAGAGAGAGAGAGTGGGAGAGAGAGTGAGAGAGCGAGGGAGAGAGTGAGAGTGAGAGAGAGACAGAGAGAGAAAGAGAGCATGAAAGAGCAAGGGAGAGCAAGAAAGAGAGTGGGAGAGAGAGAGAGAGCAAGTGAGAGTAAGCTAGAGAAAGAACAAGTGAGAGCAAGAGAGAGCAAGAGAGAGGGGGAGAGAGAGAGAGAGATAGAGAGAGAGAGAGGGAAAGCGCAAGAGAGATAGAGAGGGAGAAAGAGAGAGTGAGATAGATATATAGAGAGAGAGAGTAAAAGATAGAGAGAGTGAGAGAGAGAGTGATAGAGAGAGAGAGAGCAAGTGATAGCAAGCTAGAGATAGATAGAGAGAGAGGGAGAGAGAGAGTGGGAGAGAGAGGAGGAGGAGAGAAAGAGAGCGAGAGAGAGATAGAGAGAGAGAAAGAGAGAGAGAGAGAGAGAGAGAGAGAGAGAGAGAGAGAGAGAGAGAGAGAGAGAGAGAGAGCAAGGGAAAGAGCAAGAGAGCGAGAGGGAGAGAGCAAGAGAGATAAAGAGTGACAGAGAGAGAGAGTAAGAGATAGAGGGAGAGAGAGAGGGAGCGAGGGAGAGAGAGAGGGAGAGAGAGAGGAAGAGAGTGAGAGAGAGAGAGGGGGAGAGAGATCAAGAAAGAGCAAGGGAGAGCAAGAGAGAGATAGGGAGAGAGAGAGTGAGAGAGCAAGTGAGAGCAAGCTAGAGAAAGAGAAAGCTAGAGAAAGAACAAGAGAGAGCAAGAGAGAGAGAGGGAGAGAGAGGGAGAGAGAGAGAGAGAGAGAGAGAGAGAGAGAGAGAGAGAGAG
>NW_021318507.1:303640-306140 GCF_001605985.2 Dendrobium catenatum | reverse complement strand
GAGAGAGAATGAGAGCACGAAAGAGCAAGGTAGAGCAAGAAAGAGAGTGGGAGAGAGAGAGAGAGACAGAGCTGAATTCCTGCATTTTGCATTAAAATGAAATAAAGCAATTACAAACTATCATCAAAAGAGAGAGAGACAGAGAGTGAGAGAGAGAGCAAGTGAGAGCAAGCTAGAGAAAGAACAAGTGAGAGCAAGAGAGAGCAAGAGAGAGAGGGAGAGAGAGAGAGAGAGAGAGAGAGAAGGAGAGACCAAGTGAGAGAGAGGGAGAAAGAAAGAGTGATATAGATACATAGAGAAAGAGAGTAAGAGATAGAGAGAGAGAGAACAAGAAAGAGCAAGGGAGTGCAAGAGAGGGGGAGAGAGAGAGAGAGAGAGAGGGAGAGAGAGAGGGAGAGAGTGAGAGAGAGAGCAAGTGAGAGCAAGTAGAGAAAGAACAAGAGTGAGCAAGAGAGAGCAAGGGAGAGAGAAAGAGAGGGAGGGAGAGAGAGAGAGAGATGGAGAGAGAGAGAGAGAGAGGGAGAGAGAGAGGGAGGGAGAGAGAGAGAGAGAGGATGAAAGGGGAAGGGAGTGCAAGAGAGAGAGAGGGAGAGAGAGAGAAACAGAGAGAGAGGGAGAGAGCAAGGGAGAGAGAGAGTGAGAGAGAGTGAGCAAGAGATAGAGAGAGAGAGTGAGAGAGCAAGAAAGAGCAAAGGAGAGCAAGAAAGAGAGTAGGAGAGAGATAGAGAGAGAGAGAGAGTGAGAGCGAGAGAGAGAGAGGGAGAGAGTGAGTTAGAGAGAGAGAGAGAGAGAGAGAGCAAGCGAGATCAAGCTAGAGAAAGAACAACAGTGAGCAAGAAAGGCCAAGGGAGAGAGAAAGAGAGAGAGGGAGAGAGAGAGATGGAGAGAGAGAGAGGGGGAGATAGAGAGAGAGAAAGCAATAAAGAGCAAGGGAGTGAAAGAGAGAGAGAGGGAGAGAGAGAGAGGGAGGGAGAGAGAGAGAGAGAGAGAGAAAGAAAGAAAGAGCAAGGGAGTGCAAGAGAGAGAGAGAGAGGGAGTGTGAGAGAGAGAGAGAGCAAGTGAGAACAAGCTAGAGAAAGAATAAGAAAGAGCAAGAGAGAGCAAGGGAGAGAGCAAGAGAGAGATAGCGATAGAGAGAGAGAGATTGAGAGGGGGAGAGAGAGAGGGGGAGAGAGAGAGCAAGAAAGGGCAAGGGAGTGCAAGAGATCGAGAGAGAGGGAGAGAGAGAGAGGGAGAGAGCGAGGGAGAGTGAGAGAGAGAGAGAGTGAGAGAGAGCTAGCGAGAGATAGAGAGAATAGAGAGTGAGAGAGCAAGAAAGAGCAAGGGAGAGCAAGAAAGAGAGTGGAAGAGAGAGAGAGAGTGAGAGAGAGAGAGGGAGAGAGAGACAGAGAGAGGGGGAGAGGGAGAGAGGGGGAGAGGGAGAGAGGGGGAGAGAGAGAGTGCAATTGAGAGCAAGCTAGAGAAAGAAAAACAGTGAGCAAGAGAGAGCAAGGGAGAGAGAAAGATAGAGAGGGAGAGAGAGAGAGAGGTGGAGAGTGAGAGAGGGCGAAAGAGAGAGAGGGAGAGAGAGAGAGCAATTAAGAGCAAGGGAGTGCAAGAGAGAGAGAGGGAGAGAGAGAGAAAGTGAGAGAGAGAGAGAGCAAGTGAGAGCAAGCTAGAGAAAGAACAAGAAAGAGTAAGAGAGAGCAAGTGAGAGATTGAGATAGAGAGAGAGAGAGAGGGAGATAGAGGTGGAGAGAGAGAGGGAGAGAGAGCGAGAGGCATAGAGAGCGAGAGAGAGAGAGAGAAAGAGAGCAAGAAAGAGCAAGGGAGTGCAAGAGAGAGAGAGAGGGAGAGAGAGAGAGAGAGAGAGAGAGAGAGAGAGAGAGAGAGAGAGAGAGAGAGAGAGAGAGCAAGTGATAGCAAGCTAGAGGAAGAACAAGAAAGGGCAAGGGAGAGCAAGGGATAGAGCAAGAGAGAGATAGAGATAGAGAGAGAGAGAGGGAGAGAGAAATAGAGAGGGAGAGAGATGGGGAGAGAAAGAGGGAGAGGGAGAGAGAAAGCTACAGATAGAGAGAGAAAGCAAGAAAGGGCAAGGGAGAGCAAGCTAGAGATAGAGAGAGGGAGATAGAGAGGGGGAGAGAGAGAGGGCGAGAGAGAGATAGAGAGAGAGAGCAAGAGAGAGAGAGAGCAAGGGAGAGAGCAAGAGAGCTAGAGGGAGAAAGAGAGAGAGATAGATAGATAAAGAGAGAGAGAGAGAGAGAGATATAGAGAGAGATAGAGAGAGAGAGAGAGGGAGAGAGGGAGAGAGGGAGAGAGAGAGAGGGAGAGAGTGAGATCAAGAAAGAGCAAGGGAGAGCAAGAGAGAGATTGGGAGAGAGAGAGAGAGAGAGAGAGAGTTAAAGCAAGAATGGGAAAGGGAGTACAAGAGATCGAGAGGGAGAGAGGGAGAGAAGGAGAGAGAGCGAGAGAGCGAGGGAGAGAGAGAGAGAGAGAGAGAGAGAGAGAGAGAGAGAGGAAG
>NW_021318507.1:288849-294464 GCF_001605985.2 Dendrobium catenatum | reverse complement strand
TGGTCTAGCAATACTATCCCAAGCCAAATAATGAATACTCCTATGTTGAGCATCCAAATCCCAAAGGAAACTCCTGCAAACCTTCTCAATATCATAGAGAACAGATTTTGGTACAGAAGAATGTGTGACAAGATAAACTGATGAAGGAATTAGTTCAGAGTTTATCAAAGTAACTCTACCCGCCATTGAGAGATGCCTCATCCCCCATGTCACTGTTTTGGCACAAGCTTGTTGCACCAAATAAGCATAGTCCTTCTTCACAATTCTTCTCAAAATAAATTTAATTCCCAGGTACTCCATTTCCTCAACTTTTCTGCAACCCGTGATCTTAGCCAGCCGAGCCTTAGTTGAAGAAGAAGTCGATTTACTGAACAGAATGGCTGATTTCCCTCTATTGACTCTTTGACCAGTCCATGAACAATAGTTCTCTAAGATTGACGTAATCTTCTTAACATTTGGAATACTAGCACCTGCAAAAAACAAAACATCATCAGCATAAAGAATGTGGGAGACCAAAGGTCCCCCCCCCCCTTTGACAGGAACCCCCAGCTCCTTGAAATTCTGATGAAAGTTGGCCGACAGCAACTCCGAGCAAAGGATAAATAAGTATGGAGACAACGGACATCCTTGACGGAATCCACATTCTGCTATAATGTCTTCAGACAGATGTCCATTAACAAGAATAGAGAAACTTGGCCCTTGGACACAATTCAGAACCCATGAACTGAATCTAGCAGGGAACCCCATACGTTCCAAAACAAGTTCCAACGTCTTCCAACTCATCTTGTTATAAGCATGTTCCATATCTACCTTCAATGCAAGAAATCCTTTAGCTGCTTTAGAAGTCTTGAATTTATGCATTAACTCTTGACCCAACAAGCAATGGTTTGAAATAGATCTACCCTGGACTAAGGCAGCCTGCTCCTCAGAAATCAACCTTGGCAAAATCCCTTTAAACCGGTTTAACAAAACCTTTGCAACAATCTTATAAAAAGTTTGACACAAACTGATTGGTCTAAACTTAGCAGGATGATCAGGATTTGCAACTTTGGGAATTAACACCACCACAGTCTTCTTCCACATTGGTTCCATGAATCCAGTCAAAAAGAATTCTAAGCATGCCATATTGACTTGATCTCCAACAATTTCCCAAAATAATTTAAAGAATGAGGCTGTCATCTCTCCCCGGTGCCCTGTTCCGGCCAAGTGAAGAATCAACATCCCACACTTCTTCCTTAGTGACATCTCGATCCAAAACATCAGTAAACTGGGCTAAACAATTCCTCTGATCTTCTAATGATGGCCATCCCTGCTCCTCAATAATCTATCCATGCCATTTCCTCTTAAAGAACTCATAAAACACCTTAGAAATATCCTTTTGTTCTGTCACCACCGTCCCATCACCTTGCTTGATAGCATCAATGCATTTGGCTCTTCTCCTTGCTGAAGCCAAAGAATGGAAAAATCGTGTATTCCCATCACCTTCCTCAATCCACTTCACTTTAGCACACTATTTCCACCATGTCATAATCCGGGCTAAAGTGTTGTTCAGAAGTTGCACCTTAAAACCCAATGCCTCAGCCTGAGCTTCAGATAACCCATTTGGAGAACACTCCACTTCCTGCAGTATCTTGATCTCCCTGTCAAGGTCTTCCTTCAACTGGGTGAGCTCTTTAATCTTGTTCTTACTCCAAAAAAAATAAATCCTTAAGAGTTCTCTGACATTTTTTCTGAAGTTTAGCAGATTCTGTACCCACATCATTAACCTGCCACTTTTGTTTCACCAACTGCCAAGCCATAGGATAACTAGCCCGTACATCTTCAAACTTTATCCAATGAGAGTAGACCATCTTCACTTCCCCAAGAAAACTACACAAAATGGGACAATGGTCGGAAGCAAGTCTAGTCAGATGCTTAACCTTCAACCCCTGAAAAGAGTCAAGAATGGAGGAAGACAATAAAAACCGGTCCAATCTTGAGAAAATCCGACTTCTAATAATGTCCTTGTTATTGCTCCATGTGAAAGCCGGACCAATGTAACTCGGGTCAACCAGATCATTAGACATCATGAAAGAAGCCATATCATTTGCAGCTGGATTGAAATGAAAGGCCTTGCCACATTTCTTCTCTTCCTTAGCCATAATGCAGTTAAAATCTCCCCCTACCACCAAAGGCACATCTCCTGTGCGGTGTTTAGATATATCCTCCCAAACCGCCATCCTGGTATATCTATCCTTATCTACATACACCACTGCTATTTCCCAACACATATTCTCTGCTATCTTCAAACTTCCCATGATATATTGCTTAGCTTAAACAAGACCTGAAAAGAAATAAGATAATTCTTCCATAATACCAAAATTCCACCAACATTGCCAATGGAAGGTTGAAAAGCAAAATCCCAATCTCAGCCAATTAATCTATCAATGTCCTTCCTTTAAAAAAACTCCATCTTAGTTTCCAGCAACCCAATGAAGCTAACATTATTTTCCCCCACCAGGTGTCGTAAGTAATTCCCCGTCTCTTTCTTATGAGCACCTCTACAATTCCAACATAAGATGTTAAGCATTATCCACCAAAGGGGAAGCGTCCCCGCCGCCAAAAGTTTCAGAAAAAACAGATTTCCATTGCTCAGCAAAATCACCTTCCCGTGGAACATAATCGACAGATTTATCCGTCACCTTCACAAATTGTTCAATGGCTAAGGTCCCCAACATCCTGCCTAGACTCAGCACCCTTAAAACCCATAGAGCACCCTGCATCACCACCTGAAGAGCCAGCAGCCAATATCACTCCATCTATCTTCGAGCAGACCTGATCATGTACATTACCCATCTTCAAATCATGTTGCTTGGCTTGGGCACACACCTCCTTACATGAATCAGCTTTATGACCGACTTTCCCACACTTCAAACAAATCAGGGGAATCCCCTCATATTCGGCTGAAAAAACCTTCCTTCTAACCCATTAGCCAAAATACCTTTAGGCAATCTCTTAGATAAATCCAATCTAATGCATATACAAGCAAAGGCACATCTATTCCAAAGTTTAGTTTGTTCATCCATGAACAATGGCTCACCAATACCCATAGCCAATCTAGCCAAATTGGCATCATCCCAATACTCCAACGGCAAATTCGGAAGCCTTATCCATACTGGAGAAGTAAAGCCTTTCAAAGCTTTGGCAGATAAACCAGTTGTCCATTGATCCACTCCAATAATTTGGCCTGCAACATACCAAGGTCCACCAATCAAGACATTGTTCCTTGCTTCCATATTAACAAACCAGCATAGGAAGCAATCAGCCCCCATCGGCGTAATCTGAGTTAGACCAAGATGTCCCCATTTCCTATTGAGCTCATTCTGCACCACCCAAAACGGGAGCCTTCGGCCTAAGAGACTACCCACAAGAGTTCTATCCAGCTTCTGCATATTGCTCCTAGCTTTGTTCAAATCCAAATTCACTGATCCATCCTTCCTTAAGAAGTTTTCTGCCATTTCAACTGAGCTCAATTTAACAGCCGTAGACTTCTTCCAAGCATTTGATGCCGCTTTCAACTCCACCTTCTCATTCTTAACCGGTTTCCCAGCAACCGGTGTTTGCCAGTTTTGGATTGAAGGAAACTCATCCATACCAACAATTCCACAAACACCTGATGTGCCTCCAAAATTATTGAGGGTGTAATTGCATCCAAGGCCAGCCCGAACACCCCTATCCAGCTGCGCATCATTTCCCTTAGTTAAAGTATCCAGAACACCAAAATTTAAACAACTCTTCCCCTTATCAGCCTTCATACCATCCCTGTCAGCAACACGAGGCAACTTCACTTTACCAAGATCTGCTATACGGCTCATGCTACCAAACGTGAAAAAAGGTTGCTCATGCTCAAAAATAGGATTAGCCATTAATTTACTAATCTCCATCCCTACCACAGATTCAAACTCCCCAACCTGCTGCAACACAGAATCAGAATCACCTGTACTACTATGGAGATCCACAACCATATCCCCACCCGTAGGCTGATCAATCCCAACACATATATCTTCCACATGTAAACCTGCAACAGATCCTCTCATCCCCACAGGCTCACCTTCTACCAACACCTTATTCGTCTCCATTTGATCCGCAGATCTCAAAGAGGCAGCAACCTCCTTAATGAACTCCTCAGCCTCATATCCCCTCAATATCTCCATCGCCTCAACACGATCTGGAGATCCCTGCAGAGAGGCTACATCACGAGCATCCATCCCCTGTTCTCCATTTGACGACTCCATCTCCACCTCAGTAGAGAGTGCCGTCACCTTCTCAGCTGCCAACTCTTCATCAGAATCACTCGATCTAGTAGATCTAGCTCTACTAGGAGATCGAGCATAAACCATTCTACTCCCATCTCCACTACTACTACCAACCTTTGCTCCCGCAGCACTCCCCCCAGCCACATTTTTCACTGCATCCCTCCGACCAGATCCGCCTCCAGTCCTTTTCCCTCCCCGAACATCCTTCCCTCCACTGCTCCTCGTCGAAGGGTGACGAGGGGGTGACCGCGGGTCACCCCCCACCATAACCCACATAAGAGCACCGTCAAACCACGGCGACGAGATCCCCAATCCAAGAGAGCTTCCCCTTCGACCAGCGTCGCACAAATTTTTCCCTTCCAAGAGAGAGAGAGAGATAATGATAGAGAGAGAGGGAGAGATAGAGAGTGAGAGAGAAAGAGAGAGTGAGAGCAAGAGAGAGAGAGAGATAGAGAGAGAGAGAGAGAGCAAGGGAGAGAGCAAGAGAGAGAGAGAGGGAGAAAGAGAGAGATATATAGATAGAGAGAGAGAGGGAGAGAGTAAAAGATTGAGAGGGAGATAAAGAGAGAGAGAGAAAGAGCAAGAAAGAGCAACGAAGTGCAAGAGAGAGGGAGAGAGCGAGAGGGGAGAGAGAGAGAGAGAGAGAGGGAGAGAGGGAGAGAGAGAGGGAGTGCAAGAAAGGGCAAGGGAGTGTAAGAGATCGAGAGAGAGAGAGAGAGGGAGGGAGAGAGAGAGTGAGAGAGCGAGCGAGTGAGAGAGAGAGAGAGATAGAGGGAGAGATAGAGAAAGAAAGAGAAAGGGTGTGCAAGAGAGAGAGAGAGAGAGTGATAGAGAGAGAGCAAGTGATAGCAAGCTAGAGATAGAGAGAGAGGGAGAGGGAGAGGGAGAGAGAGAGGGGGAGAGAGAGAGCGAGAGAGAGAGAGAGCAAAAGAGAGAGAGGGAGAGCAAGGGAGAGAGAAAGATAGCGAGAGGGAGAAAGAGAGAGAGATAGATAGATAAAGAGAGAGAGAGAGTAAGAGATAGAGAGAGATAGAGAGAAAGAGAGGGAGAGAGGGAGAGAAAGAGAGAGGGAGAGAGAGAGAGAGAGAGAGAGAGAGGTAGAGAGTAAGAGATAGAGAGGGAGAGAGAGATCAAGAAAGAGCAAGGGAGAGTAAGAGAGAGATAGGGAGAGAGAGAGTGAGTGAGAGAGAGAGAGAGAGCAAGTGAGAGCAAGCTAGAGAAAGAGCAAGCTAGACCAAGAGAGAGAGGGAGAAAGAGGGAGAGAGAGAGAGAGATAGAGAGAGCGAGAGAGAGCGATAGAGAGAGATAGAGAGAGAGAGA
>NW_021318507.1:278256-280756 GCF_001605985.2 Dendrobium catenatum | reverse complement strand
CATCCCCACAGGCAGAGAGAGTTTGCTGATAATCCTCTATAAAAGAGCCACTGATTAGTAGGAATCGCATTCCTAAGAAGACGCCACCAAAAAAAGCCTTCCCGTGGGTGTAACTTTAATTTCCTCATCCATGAGTAACTGTATTCACCTTCTCCCATCTTAGCTTTATATGCTATTGCAGTCAGTGTCATGCTCATCCGAGAATGAATAAGCTCAAGAGTATCAGTTCCCTCGTTCCCATTAGTAGCAATAAACATAATCCTCTCAGCCATTACACTACCAAAACAATTTGTCACCCGCTCCCATTCCACCTGGCAGATTCATCAAGCAACCAATTCACCCTGACATTATCCAGCTCATTTACATTAACAAAGGTCGTCCAATTATCTATCCTCTGATCGAGTATCCAGCAGTCCTGCATCACATCAATGCTTTGGCCATCCCCAATGTTCCACCTGATGATAGTTCTAAGAGCCTTAGCACCATCATGAATCACCTTCCAAGTAGTAGAGGCTTTATAAACCTGCGTGCCATTCCAAAGCTCCATACCATATTTCCCTCTTAGCACCTTATGCAGCAGTAAATTTGGATTACTAATCACTTGCCACGCCAGCCTAGCACGCAGAGCTCCCTGCCAATTGTCCAACCCGTGAAATCCAAGACCCCCATGGTCCCTGGGTTGGCATAACTCCTTCCATTCAACATAATGCATTCCCCTATTGTTAGAGTCCTTCTGCCTTAAAAAGTTATGCCAAGTTTCTCAATAGAATGGAGGATCCCCTTAGGAACTGAAGTATGAGTCATCAAGTACATAGGAATACTAAGTAATGATGTACGAATTAGCAAAGCTCTGCCAGCAAATGACAGATGCTTCTTCCCCCAAATATTGGTCTTCTAATGAGCATTTTTGATAGTTTTAACAAAATCCTCAGTCTTTAATCTCCTCAAGACCAACGGCAGCCCCAGATATTCAATAGAATTCACCTTTCTATACCCCATTAAGCTTGGCAATCATACGCTTCTTCCAGTTGGGACAGCTCTTGCTGAAGAGAACAGCTGATTTCCCACCATTAATCTTCTGTCCAGTCCAGTCATAATAGTCCCCCAAAAGCTTCATGATACAATTGTCATTCCTCCTGCTGGCTTCAGCAAAAATGAGGATATCATCTGCGTATAACAGATGAGATATCCTTTCCACATTATTAACAACTTGAACTCCAAGCTATTCCCCCCTCTGTCTAAAGGCTTTGGTGAGGAGCTCCGAACAGAGAATGAACAGATATGGCGACAAGGAACATCCTTGTCGAAGACCACTTTCAGCATAGATCCATGGCGTTCTATTACCATTGATCAGCAAAGAGAATCTCGGCTTGGCAATACATTTAATGATCCATTCCACAAACCTCTGAGAGAATCCCATCAATTTCATAACTCTCTACAGCGTATCCCATGACATACAATCATATGCCTGCTCCATATCGATCTTCAAAGCCATCATCCCGGATTTCTTCACGGAGAACTGGAACTTATTCATCAACTCCTGAGCAATAAGGCCATGGTTGGAAATAGACCTCCCTGGAACAAAGGCCCCTTGCTCCTCACTAACAATGCTGCCCAGCACTGGTTTGAGCCTATTAATCAAAATCTTTGCCACAACCTTATAAAAGGATTGATAACGGCTAATTGGTCGAAACTTAGCCGGCACAAATGCATTTTCAACCTTTGGTATAAGAACCACTAAAGTATCCTTCCAACTTTCACACATAGAGTTAGTGCGAAAGAAATGAGTAATAGCACGAGTCACCTTACATTTAACAATTTCCCAATAAAATTTTAGGAAGGAAGATGTAATACCATCCATACCCGGTGCACGATTGTTCCCCATGCTGAAGACAGCTTGTCGAACCTCCTGCTCCGTGATTTCAGCCTCCAGAATCTCATTCACCTGATCAGGAATCTTGTCTTCACTGTGAAAGCTTGGCCAATTATCACACACATTCTGCCTCTCTTCCCATTTGAGCATAAAGAACTTCATGAACTCTTCCTGTATAAGAGCTGGATCACCACTCCTATCTCCATTCGGCTTCTGGACCTCCAGAATTCTGTTCCCCCTCCTACGTGCCGAGGCAAAGGAATGAAAGAAATGAGAATTGGCATCTCCCTCCTCAATCAATCTCGCCTTCGCTCTCTGTCTCCACCAAGTTGTAATGCGGGCTAATGTGGTATTCAATTCAGAAGCCTTTCTCCTCATTTCCTGCTCCTGTGCTTCATTTAATCCAGCATTTGAGCATTCAAGTTCTAGAAGTTCTCCCAATCTTGCCTCCAACAAATTTTTCAAATTCCCCAGCTCCTTTAACCGGTTTCTGCTCTAGAAAAACAAAGCTCTAAGTGTTATGGAACACTTACGATTTAGCACATCAGCTGGCTACCCATAATCAGTTTTGTTCCATTCCTTCCATACCAGCTTCCAAGTAGCTGGATAAGACATCCAAATATCTTC
>NW_021318507.1:275606-278126 GCF_001605985.2 Dendrobium catenatum | reverse complement strand
AACTCCCAGTTGGGACCAATGAGTCTATCAACATCTGACCTGGAAATGTCTTCTATCATAGTTTCAACTAAGCCAACAAACATCACCTCATTATTGCCAATGAGGCTACGCAGGTAATACCCAGTCTGCTTCTTCCGGGCACCCCTGCAGTTCCATATTAGAATGTCAGGCATTAAACAACAAAGGGGAAGCGTCCCCGCCACTAATGTCTGCATAGCCATGCTCTCCCAGCATCTCCTTCTTCCTTTTCCTGGGCGCCTCCACCATAGGTACCAATTGATTAAGCTCCTTTAGAGCATTGGCTCTGTTAGCCATTCTTATACCAGCCGTGAACGGTAGCCTCTGCTTGAACCCCATCCTGCTCTGCTTATGAGTGGGCTTCAACTTACTATCTGGCACTTGAACTTTATTCAAGTCCACTTGCTTTGGAATGTTGATATTTTGTTTGCTGCCCACATTCTCCTTATTCTTGCCCTGTGCTCGTGTCGTTCTTCTTCTCCGTGGGGGAACTTGAATCCAAGGACCCGTATGATCCTCATTATCCTGTGATCCTTCCTCCATGCCAACTTTTCCCCCATTACATTCATCATGTGCTTCAGCATTCCCCCCCTTCTCACGGCTGTCAACAGCTTTTCCTTTGCCACCATCCTCTATTTTAACAACAGGTAAAACCATTTTCTTAGTTTGTATGGGATCCAATTTCCCATTCTTACTCAAATTCTGGGCAGAACTACCATCTCCCTTGCCACCCTACCTCGAATGTTCCTCTGCTCTTCTGGCCTCATTCCCCCCTTGTCAACCAGCTCTAGATGGACATAATTCCTTCCGATGTCCCACCTTTCCACATCCATAGCATAATATCCCAATGCCTTCATATTCTACCTTTTGGTAGAACTCCCATTCATACCACTAATCCAAATTCCATATTGCAATTTCCTATCCAAACACATTCGGACACACACCCGGGCATATTCCCTTCTACCCCAACTTCCCGTCTGCGTATCGATCCAGAGCGGCACTCCGATCTTCGACGTAATCCTGAAACAATATTGCAATCATCCCAGTACTGAAGAGGAAGATTTGGAAGATGAATCCTTACCGGGGAGGATAATCCTTCCATTGACTCCGGAGAGAATTGCGGCGTCCATCGATCCAGCCCCACGATATTCCCTCCAATGAACCATGGACCACCACATAAAACGGCATTCCTGGCTTCAGTCGATCCAAAAACACAAACGAAGCAATCATGTCCCAGCGTTGTAAGCTGAAACTCTCCAAATCGTCCCCACTGACGCTGGATTTCGTCTTTCAGAAGAAAAAACGAAACTCTTCTTCCCAAGATCTTCCCTACAACAGCCCTTTCCAATTTGGCCACATTTGCCATAACATACTCCATATTGAGATCAATAGTGATCCCATCATTAGCCAAAGCATTTATCTCCTCTGGATTTTGGATCGAAACGTGCTCAGGCTTCCTCCAAGCATTACTCGTGCCACCAAAGAATAGCGGGAATCTATTCTCAACTTGCATATGAGCCTTTCCTTTCACAATCTCCGAGCTCCTAGTTGAAGCAGCATTTCCATAATCACCTAGAGGGCTATTTTGCTGATTACTCAATCCAGCAGAACCAACCTCTATTTCATTCACCCCTTCCATTTCAACCACTGCTGATTCCTTCACCAGCTCATTTCCCTCAACATCATCCATAGCAACATTATTCTGATCATTCAAATTAGAGCTAACCTCCATCGTGCAGTCAGCTCCAATCATCGGATCAGCATTCACCAATGGCTGTTTATCACCAATCTTCATCACATTCGTCTGACCCGACATAGCCGCATCGACATCAAACATCTCTTCTAGATCTATGCTCTCCTCCTGTACCAATTGCAGTTCTTCAACCTCCATTGAAGATTCCATCCCAACGAAGGTCGGGTTAATCCTCATACTCAATTCAGCATCCGACATTATCTCCATCTTCAAACTAGAAGGAGGATCCTCCCTCTTCATAGCATTCGTACGCGTCAGGACGCCGCCCTTAGCAATCGGCATTGCCGTCTTCAGATCCAAGCTCTTCGGCTTGACCTCCCAACGGCCTTCTGATGATCCCTCCGATCCCATCTTATTAGCTTCACGCGCTTTGCCTTTCGACTTCCCAGTCGCAGATTTGCTCGGAGATCCTCCTGATCCAGCTCCCGAACGATCCCCATTCTTCTTCGATCCTCCCTAGAGGAGAGAAAGAAACAGGAGGAAATGACGCTTGATAGCAAGCTAGAGATAGAGAGAGAGGAAGAAGGAGAGGGAGAGAGAGAGGGGGAGAGAGAGTGAGAGAGAGAGAGAGCAAGAGAGAGAGAGGGAGAGCAAGGGAGAGAGAAAGAGAGCGAGAGGGAGAAAGAGAGAGTGATAGATAGATAAAGAGAGAGAGAGAGTAAGAGATAGAGAGAGAGATAGATAGAAAGAGAGGGAGAGAGGGAGAGAGAGAGAGGGAGAGAGTGAGAGAGAGAGAGGGAGAGAGAGAT